>NW_007733273.1:69776-100051 GCF_000696425.1 Galeopterus variegatus
CCCAGTACAGAGACCTTTGGTCGGAGGTGCCTGGGCTAGAAATGCAGACGTGTGTGAGACCCTGGCTGGACAGGGCGCCTGAGTCTGCGACGGCAAGTCTCCTAGGACACTGCAGTGCATTGATTATGCACCGAGGCTGGTGTGGGGAGGGCAGCTTCCCTCCTGAGGCCTGTGCTGGAAAGCCTCTGTAATTGTCTGTGGTCAGGCCGGATGGACCCCATATAGGTTTTTAACCAGGAGCTGGGCTTCTCACTATTTTGTAGAGAGATTGGAAATGATAGTGCATCCCTAGGAGAAAATGTTCCTATTAAAGTTTGAAATCAGTTGTTGTGAAAGAGTTCTCATGAATCACAAACACAAACATGGAAAATAAAATTTAAAGATCCCTAAATTAATCTACAAATTCACTGCAGGCAGCATTCAGCACACACAACCAGTTTTTTGAGGATTTCAGACTTGTTTGGAAAAGCATCTGTTCCAGTTACCTATTATTGTACAACAAACCACTAGGAAACTTAGTTGATTAAAATGATGAACAACTTTAGTTTGCTCACAAATTTACAATTTGGGCAGGGCTGAGCAGGGGTGGCATTGAAAAAGTGGCCTGTTTTTAGGACTCAGCAGTTCCCAAGGGTCCATCAACTGAGTCTCCTTTCTGGGGCTTGGGGTGGTCAATGGTGGGTGGACTAGTTTTTGTACATAATCAGCACTCAATAAACTGAGATGAGAGACAGAGAGAGAGAGAGAGAGGGAGGGAGGGAGGGAGGGAGGGAGGGAGAGAGAGAGAGAGAGAGAGAAGACGAGGAGGAGGAGGAGAAGAGGAAGGAAGAATATCAGTTAGTATCACTGGGTAACAGTCGCTAGTAGGTGATCCTATCTGCTGTGTGCCCTCTGAGTTTTTCCAGTTTTCCTCTAGGCTTCTGCCTCCCAAACCAGTTTACTTGTCCTTAGGCCTCCCAGGCCAGGAATTCAGCAGCTCCATCAACTGCACCTGCCAGCAGGTGGATCCATCGCAGCAGGGGAGGAGGAGGAACTGGGGCAGTGCACCCCAAGTTGCTGAGGGCTCCAGGATCCTCCAGTACCAGAACCTGGATCAGGCAGGGCTGGAAGGCATGTGCATGGGGGAATAAGAGTTGGGGCATCTTGCCAACACTCTGTCAGGTGCAGGAGGAATGTCTATACCAATTCTCTTGGAAGCTGCAAACTTCAAACTCACATCTTGGAGCCTGATATGGGGAGACTTTAGAGGGCCTAAGGGCACCCCACAAGGAAATTTGGGACAGTATCTAGACAAGATGTGCCCCCTTTATGTGAACATCCCATTTCCCAGATGGGAAGACTGATCTCTGAGAGGGCCGGCATTGCCTATACACAGAGCAAGGACAGGGCAGAAGGAAGACTCCACTTAGGGTCCCCTGGCTCTGCCCTCCCCTCCCTGGACCCCATCTGCTCACAGCCCCTCTCAGCCTTACTCCCCACACCACCCTTCTGTCCTCTGACCTCTGATGCTGAGTCCAGCCTCCAGTTTGCTCTTCCCACTCGGCTCGTTATTCCCAGAATCTGACCCAGGTAATCCCCAGCGAGGCTGGGCTTATTTTTATTACTCTGAGAAGTTAGGTCTTAACCTGGGCCTTGCCCTGGGTTCTGCTTAAGAGAGAACTAGAACCAGAACTCCTCTCAGGCTCTGCATCTGGGGCCCAAAAGCCTCCTTCTTGGAACCTCCTAATTCTGCACCGAGGAATGGTGCATGATGTTTTCCTGGCCCATGCTTGGAGAGGAGCTTGGGAGGTGTTCTGGGCAAGAACGGGCTGGCCCTGCTCACCTGCTGCCTGAACTCTCAGTTTCGTGCTTTTACCAGCTGCACCCTAGCCTTGGAAGGGCAGGAGCAGCTGTAAACTTTGGAGTTCAGAGTTGCCTTTGACCTCTCCCATCCCACCCCCCACCACACATGGGAAGTGCTGATTCCAAACGGTCCAATGCCTATGTTGTGTCACCCCAAGCTCTTCTGCACCTGCTGGTCCCATCCCATGTTTTGGCTGGCTGCCCAGGCAGGAGGATGCAGCCAGGTGTTCTGGGACTGGCTGGCCCTGCCCAGGGAAGAAAGACCTTTCAGGACAAAGGGAGAAGAGGTTGTGCGAGACAAGCTGCTCCTGTCAGAAGGTGCTGGTTTGGGGGTCATGGGGCCGGAGGATGCTGGTATGGGATGGGAGGGGCACTGCTTAAAACCTGGAGGGGCTCCAGAGACCAAGCTGGCCCTGAAGATTGCTGGGTTTCAGGTAACAGAGCCTCTGGCAACTTCCAATGATTCAGGCTGTACCTTTCTGAACTCTAATCAGCCTCTGTCTCCCTCTCTCTCTCTCTCTCTCTCTCTCTCTCTCTCCCCTCCCCTCCGAGCTCACTCTGCCTTCTCCTCTGGATCTCCCTGGGTCTCCCTCCCTGTTCTCAGACCTTTTTGACCCATCTCTGAGCTCTCCCTTCCCTGCCCCCAGCACCCACATTCTCTGCCCCTCTCCACTGTCCCTGGAGCTACCATGGCCCTGCCTTGGCCTCACTCAGGACCTCACCTCTGTCCCACCTGCCTGCAGGATGCTGCAGCTGAGCCTGTCCTGGCTGGGCCTGGGGCCAGTGTCAACCTCCCTGTGGCTACTTCCACTGCTGCTTGGGACCTCTTGGCTCCTGGCCCGCATCCTGGCCTGGACCTATACCTTCTATGACAACTGTCGCCGCCTGCGATGTTTCCCACAGCCCCCAAAACTGAACTGGTTCTCAGGTCACGTGGGCCTGGTGAGTGTGGCAGCAGGATGGGTCCGAAGTGTCAGGGTGGACAGACTCTCTCAGTAGCTTGGAATAGGCTCAGAGGTCTGGGAATCAGATGGTGCTCTGTGGTCCAGGACAGCAGACACATGAGGCCCAGAAGAGAGGTGTGAGCAGTGTGTCCCGCTTTCCCCCTTTTTTTGGGTACCTTCCTTTTCCCTTGGTCTTCCCCTCTGAGCTGTACCATGGATCCTGTTACACAGGCTGATAAAAGGTGGCTATTCAACTCCCCATTCAGAGACCTTTCTCGATGCCCTCCCCTTCCACACCCTGACCTCTGACTTAGACATGCTCTTATCAGAAAAAGACATGACTGATGGGTGTGTGCACAGGATCAGTGAGAATGTGCATTGGATGCCCTATGCACAGAACCTGGCAGGCAGAAGGTGCCCATAGGTAGCATCCATGTCCTGATGGACAGTCAGAGTTCACCTCTGCTCCCTGAGGTCTCCCAAGGCTGGAAGGTCTCTGATATAGAGACCTTTTCCATGACAGGAACTTGAGGTCAAGTGGACCAGCCAGGACATGACAGGATGTGGGCACCAGCCTCAGGGACAAGTCCTGAGGCCACACTGCTGCCCAAAATTCCCCTGTGTAGTTGCCTGCAGGCTGGAACTACTCGAGCATGAGAAAATCCATTCTCTCGAGCCAAGGTGGGCCTCTCTGTGGGCAGACAGCACATCTTCCTTATTTGCTCTGGGATGCAGCTCGGCACTTGGATATTACCCTGAGAAGGAAGGAGCAGGAGGAAATGGAGATCTCCTGCATCCATGCAGAATCCAGACCCATGTTCCCTGCAGAGGCTGTGCCTATTCTGGAGGCTACAGGGGGCAACCTGCTATGGCCCCTTCTGGAGAGGTGTGTTAGGTTTCTCCAGAGAAACAGAACCAACAGGGTGTGTGTGTGAGTGTGTGTGTGTGTACTCATATCAATATATATCTGAGGGTATTGTAAAAATTTTATGGAAAAATAATTTTTAAACATAATATGAATCTTTCCAGGAAGTTTTGAAGTACTCTCATATAATATATATGATATATTCACACACACACACATATATACACACACACACATATTCACACACACACACACATATATATATACACACACACACACATATGAGAGAGACGAAAGAAGAAATTTATTATGGCAATTAGCTCAAGTGATTATGGAGGCCGAGAAGTCCCATGGTATTCCATCTGCAAGCTGAGAACCAGAGAACAGTGGTTTAATTTATTTTGAGACCACAGGCCTTTGAATATTGGGAATGCTGGTATAAGTCTCAAAGTCTGAATGCTCCAGAGCCTGGCATTCTGCTGTCCTAGGACAGGAGAAGATGGATGTCCCAGCTCCAGAGAGAGAGAAAATTCACCCTTCCTCTTCCTTTTTGTTCTGTGTGGTCCCTCAAGGGATTGGGTGATGCCCAACTCCACTGGGGAGGATGGATCTTCCTTACCCAGTCTACGGATTCAAATGCTAATCTCTGCTGAAACACTCTCACAGACACAGCCAGAAATAATGTTTCCCGAGCTATCTGGGCATCTCTTAGCCCAGTCAAGTTGATACATACAATGAACCATCACAGGAGGTGACCACCCTGTCTTGGTTGCAGGTCACTCTCACGGAGCAGGGCATGAGGGACATGACTCAGCTGGTGGCCACCTACCCCCAGGGTTTTCAGTTATGGATGGGTCCTTTCTTCCCAATCATCACTCTGTGCCATCCTGAGTTTATCCGGATTCTCATCAACACCTCAGGTAGCTAGGATGGAGCTTATGGCTGTGGGTGCCATGGCACATTCGAGAGCTTCCAGACCCCTTATCCCCAAGCTTCTGTGCAGTCCCTGCAGGACCATGGCTCCTCCTTCCTTCTTCCTTAGCCATCTTCCTCTTTCTTTCACGTATTCACCAGCCCCCTCCCAGTGACTCCACCCACTACAGCCCTGGTGTTCTAGACACCACTGAAGACTCCAGACACCTCAATCCAAGGCCCTATCCTGAAAGAAGCCCCAGTATTGAGGAGATGGATCTGGACAGACATCCTCAACTTCATTCCTCTGGTCAGGAATAAGCCAGAGGGAGATGGGTTGTGACAGTCCAGTAGAGACTAAGGTTTGTGGTGGGGCATGATGGAAGGCTTCCTGGAGGAGGAGTTGCTAGAACTGGGTCTTGAAAATATGAGTAGAAATATTTAAAACAAAGGGCAGGATGATACCAGGGCATTGAGAGCATCCGAGGTCCCCTTACAGGCCTGGTGTCAGCCTTATCCATCCCCAGGCCTAGAGCAATGAGGAGAGATGGTGGATGGTGGAGGATCTGGGCTGCTGTTTCCATAACAACCAGCTCTGGTGGGTCAGTCTTTTCCACTCCATCTTGTGACTTGTCCATCATACGATCATTGTACCCTTCTTCCAGGCCCCAAGAATCTCCAACAGAAGTCCCCACCCCAGCCTGGCTCCCTTCCCCGGCCCTTCTCATCCTCGGACAGGCCAAGCAGAGCAAGGGAAGGACCAGCCTCCCAAGGGACCGTGGTTCCTACCCTTACCTGATGGGTGACTCAGCAGGTCCCTGGCTCTCCCTGGCTGTCGGGGACTCTTTCAGTTGTGAGTGGTGGAACCTTAATCTTGTGTGGTCTAAACAAAGAAAGGGAATCTGTTGACTGTGAAGTCCAGAGAGCGTGGCTTTCAGGCACGGCTGCATCTATGTCTCAATGCCATCAGGAACCAGTATTCCTCTCTCGGTTTCACCTTTCATGTGTCACCCTTTCCTCCTGGTGTCAATAAAAGTCCCCAAACCCAGTTTTTATGGCAGGCACGGCTGCATCTATGTCTCAATGCCATCAGGAACCAGTATTCCTCTCTCGGTTTCACATTTCATGTGTCACCCTTTCCTCCTGGTGTCAATAAAAGTCCCAGAAACCACTTTTTATGAGAAAGCTCACCTTTCCACCAGAGTTCCCATAATTAGCCCATGATTTACTTTTATTGTCCAGG
Source organism: Galeopterus variegatus (assembly GCF_000696425.1). Taxonomy (NCBI): domain Eukaryota; kingdom Metazoa; phylum Chordata; class Mammalia; order Dermoptera; family Cynocephalidae; genus Galeopterus; species Galeopterus variegatus. The sequence continues at coordinate 75,583 of NW_007733273.1, forward strand.
ATCAATTCCTCATTCAACCATGGTGACTCTGATTGCCCACTCTTGGCTTGCATGTGGGCAAATAGCTGTTTAATGGCTAAGAACTCAGGCCCTGGATTCAGAAAGACCTGGGCTTGGGTGTCAGGCATTACGCTTAGTATCTGGGAGACTGTGGGCAAGTGACCTCATTGTTGAGAGCCTCAGTCTCTTTGTCAGGAAAATGGGAAGGAATAGACCCCAGGTGAACATGGTGTTTGGGGTCTAAATAGGGGAAGATCATTTCTGTCCCTGTAACTGAGGCACCTGGATAGTTATTTATAGAGGATGTGGGGAGGGAGCCCAGGAGGATGCTTGGCACAAGCAGGGTGCAGAACTGCTGGGTGCAAATCCCAGGGCTTGGATCTGGGTCTCTGCCCTGAAGGTCCTTCTCTCTGGAAGCCTAGAGGCAGGTGAATTGGGTCCTCTTTGTTCTTGTGTAGATTCGGAGCTGGGAGGAGGGTCTCCTGTACACATAGGGACTAGGGAGGACCTTTGGGGATGTGTGCTGATTGGGGGTGGGGCCCTGGCACGTGTTCATCTGCATCTTTGACCCCACCTACATCAAGTCTGTTCCCTTCACTCTGTTGTCACGTTTACTTTTACACCCGGGTCCTGGTTACACCTCGTGTATGTTATATCTGTTTACACCCAGAATATGCAATACCTGGTTATGGCTAGTATACGTTTACCCCTGGGATCATATGGAGATGGTCATGTGTAGGGCTCAGCTGTGGCCAAGGGCATTTGCAGTGTATTGTGGTCTGTCTGGTTCCTGTGTGAGATGCTATCTGAGATTGTCTTTTTCTTCTGCTTGTCACATCTGGACCACGTTTACAGCTTGTTTGAGGTCTGGGATCCAGGGTCCCTTTGTGAAATGTCACAGACTTTATTTGAGTTTTGTCTGAGGCAGGTCTTAGGGTACATTTGGATCATAGCTGCACCATGTTTGGGTCATTAATGAGATTATATCTAAATCCTGTCTGGGACCCATCTGTGGGGCACACTGATGTCAGCATCTCGGGATCATGTCAGAGCATATTGTCATCTCAGGGCTTGTTGTGTGTTGTAACAATGTAGGGACATGTTAACACATATTGGGGCCATGTCAGATGTCCCAGATCTATATCAGGAGATGCTACAGAGTTCTGGGGTACATGGGGTGTCCTATGTCCCTGTAAAAGCATGCTTGGGCGTGTTGTGCTCTGTTAGGGCGTGCCTTTACTGTACTGTGCTGCTGCAGCCTTGTTTGGTTCCTGTTTTTATGCTCTCTCCTCTCTCCTTGCTCTGCCCTCGGCCCCTTCCCTCCTATGCTGGGCTTCCCTCCTATGGAGGGGGATTGTGCAGACCCCTGGCTGGGAGCCTCCACCCAACACCCAAAGTCTCTCCTCTTCCCCTCTCTATGGTCCCTGATGGTCCTTTCCCCTGTCAGCTACCATCACACCCAAGGATATGAATTTCTACAGCTTCTTGAAACCCTGGCTGGGTGAGTAACTGCACGTGAAGGGGTTATTGGGGACAACCTTGGAGGACAAGGGGAAGGTGATGCCTTTGTCCACTGCCATGGCTGCCCCACTAGGGGATGGGCTGCTGCTGAGTGCTGGTGACAAGTGGAGCCACCACCACCTCATGCTGACACCCGCCTTCCACTTCAACATCCTGAAGCCCTATGTGAATATTTTCAACCACAGCATGAACATTATGCACAGGAGTCACATGAACCCAGGGTCCCAGCTGGAGCCTTGGGAAGCGGGAGGGGCCTCAGACATATCAGTCTGTAATTATTTTCGCTGCTGGGTGGCTTCAGGGTCATTGAGCTTCCTCTCTGAGGCTCGTGTGCTCAGCTATTAAATAGAGATAATGATCCCCACTATTCAGGTTGATCAAGAGGATGTAATTGTCATGTTCCCAGTACATAGTAGCTCTCAGAAGTCATTAGTTTCTAGGTTTTCCTCACAGAAGCCTTGGCATTGGGTAACATTGTGATGATAATGATGAAGGTTGTGTAGTACCTATTACCGAGTAGCAAAGCACTTCAGAACTCATTCATTTAAAATGATAAGTGTTTGTGACTGTTAACAAGTCTATGGTTCAGTGTCTGGTTCTTCTGGACATGGATGGGGTCCCTCATGGTGTATGGTCAGCTGTGGGTCAGGTAGGCAGCTTTTCTGACCCTGGATCAGGTCTCTGACATGTTTGGAGCTTGGCCAGCTTCAGGCTGATCTGGGATGTCCTCGGCTGGGACCACTGGACTTTCCTCCCTGTGATTGTCTTTCTCCAGAAGTCATCCAGGCTTCCTTACATAGCAGAGACAGGGTCCCAGGGAGTGAGGGCAGGCTGCAGTGCTTCTGGAGGTTTAGGTTTCTTAGAGTTAGTATCTCATCATTCTCACCACATTGTATTGGCCAAAGAAAGCCAGAAGTCCAGCACACAGTCAAAGTGGGGGGTGGGGTCAGGGGGGAATTAAAACAGGTTCCATCTTGGGGGGCAGGGTAAAACAGCACCATCTCTTAATGGAAGTTGCTGAAAAAACACACTTGGCAATGTGTGAGAAGTGAAGAATCGAAGATAAGGGATTTGTGAAGTACCTAGGATTTTTTCTTATTTGCAAGCTGATCAGCTAGCTTGTTGCTCTTTCATGGATTTGGCCAGAAGACACGAGACTCCTGGATCAGAGACAAAGGGCAGTTTATTATGTAAGACCGGCCCAAAAGTACGAATCTTAACTTGATGGGAAGGCTCATCTCGCAAAGACCAGGAGGCACAGAGATCGATGCACAAGCAAGAGGTTTTTATTTCCGGCATGCTGGAGGTCGCCCCGTTTTCAGGACAGGAGCGGCCCCGAGCTCTTAACTCAAGCATCTTTTATACAGTTTGGTAGGCAGGCTTTGGTAACAGGCTGGGTTGTATGCCATTTATTGGCCACTTTAAGCAATTTTGAAAACCATTGGGCTTTTAGCTTTTGGCGGGCAAAGGAAAGACTGAGGTATTGACCAATGGTCCACCCCCTCCCTCCGTCTTTCCTCCCTTGGTGTCCAAAGATAAGGTGTCATGCTGTTCCTGCAATCAGGTGAGCATACTCCCTTCCTGCGACAGGGTGAACTTTGGGCTCTTTGGAAAGTCCCTTCCCCCTGACAGCGGAAAGTCCTAATCTTCTGGCGACAGAAGGTCTTAAGCACCTGGTAATGGAAGGTCCTAAGTATCTGGTATTGTTTACCAAAAAGGTTGGGGGTTATCTCTACTTCCACAATTACTGAGGGCACGGCAAGGAGCATGTGCTTCTTTTTGGTTTGCATTCTTTCTCTAAGCCATACACATCCCATGGGGATGAATCAGGTGGGCTTTGATCGATGCCTGCTCGCATAGTAGGTTGCATTTGAAGGGATGAACATAAGCTTAGAGAAACTGCTTTTACAGCAAGCAGAAACAAGCTGATATTTGTCTAGGGGGAGACACTAACTTGTCCCTCCAGGTTGTACTCTCCAAACACAACTCTGAGAAATGGCCTGGATTAAGAATTTCAGGGCCTCGTGATCTTGGCATACCCAGCAAGGATGCTCAACACCCATGGAAGACTACCTATCCCCACATAGAAATATATCATGTGCTGCATAATGATGTTTTAGTCAACGATGAACCTCATGTACAATGGTGGTCCATAAGATTATAATGGAACTGAAAAATTCCTATTTCCTAGTGACACTGTAGCTGTCTTAATCTCATAGCACAATGCATTACTCACAAAGGTGCAATAAGTTACACCATGTAATCTGGGGTTGGGGAGAGATTCAAGGGAGCCAGTGCTGGGCTCTAGTTCTGTTATCTCCTCTGATCAGTCTAAGTGGCAGCACCTGGCCTTGATGGGCATCACCCATCTGGACATGTCAGCCTCTTGACTGTGGACAGTCTACAGAAATGCATCTTCAGCTTCAACAGCAATTGTCAGGAGTGAGTCTTTTCTCTAGGCCTGGGAACTTGAGTCATAAACCCAAGGGAGTGGGCCAGGAAGGTCAACTGACCAGGGCAACAAGAAGGGCCTTCCTGGGGGAGGTGTGTGATAGCTGTGCTCTGAGGAAAGGGAAGGGGAGAAGGAAACAGTGGTCCTTCCAGGTAGATACAAAGTTTTGAGTAAAGACAAGAAGTCTAGGATGAGCAGAGCATGGGCACCAGACAGTGGAAATGGGGTGTAGATGTAGACACACTCTGGACCTTAAGGCAGTTGAAAAGCCAGGCAAAGGGATATAAACATTATCAAGATGCTTCCAGGGAGCCACGGAAGGTATGTGAGCAGATGATGGATGGCATGGTCCACGCCACGGCAGGGTCCTAAAGGAGTCAGCATGGGCTGCCCTCTCTGAGCCGGCAAGGCCGCCGGAGGGAGAGCTGTTGGCAAGGCCGCAGCTATGAGCACTTGCTGCAACCAGAAGGACTGCCTGCCTCGGCTTTGTGGCTTTTGCCTTCTCTTTCGATATTTTGGTTAGCGTGGCAGTTCTCTAAATTCCTAAAAGAGTATAAAAATAACAGAAATAATTATGCAGTCATTGAACTAAACATTCCCACAGAGGATCCGAGTAAATTGGACAATTTAAAATTATCCCCTTATGATAAATTGACGACACCAACATATGTTCCAAAAGCACCGCTCATGACTAAATATGAGCTGCAGCCTAATGTAAGTTGGCAAACATCATTTACTGGAGGTTATATTAATGGCAAGAGAATGGTTGGCATTAAAAAGAAATTATATGATTGGGACAAATTAAGTATATGGGAACAAAACTGTAGAACCCTCTTTACTTGGTGATATCCAGTTTTAAATAAATCATTAAGAATCAGGTGTTGGGATAAAAATATATGCTGTAAAATTATTAATTAGATCTTAGAAATATAAGAGTGTAACTGGTTTGGTGAAAGATGGTGCTATGCACAAGGACACTTTAACATTTAGATCAAGATAACAGGGCCATAGCAAATGCATAACCTTAAAATGTGCGTGATAATCAAGTATCCACTGTTCTTTTACATTCGGCTCCCACCCTGTTAACAGGGTGAATCTTAACCACAGTTTCCTACAGAGAAAGGTCACAAGATAACTTCAAGACAATGAAGGGATGATTTGCATCTGATAAACCTGATTCCAGGAAGAAGCACGAGTTGATCACCTAAGACATGCTGACCTCTAAAAAAGTTTCCTCCCTGCTTTATGGACCATTGATTGAAGCTTGCTGATACAATAAAAATAGTACCCCAAAACCCCCCTGCAGAGAAAAATCTAAATAAAAGGCATTGTCTCATGCTCTACTGTGCTCCAGCTGCAACACGCTGACAGCCCGCAGAGAGAGAACATGCATACTGATGCACTGAGGTCTCTGTCTGTGTTTTTTATTTTCACTAACCCTCCTCATCCCTTTTTCGGGTACCCACAACTTGTTTGGAGCAGGTCTCCAACAGATGGACATGGTCAGAGCTGCACTCTCAGGAGGACTGACATCATGTGGGCACTAGATGGAGTTGACATTGGACACAAGGAGGCTATGGAGGGGGCTGGGCCATGGACATGAACTGTGGACAGTTTTGTGAAGGAGAAGGAGAAGGACAGGATAGTAGGTAGAGAAAGGAGAGAAGTATGAGGTCTAAGCAATGGTTTGGGTGCCTGGGGCATGGAGGCAGCTCATGGAGAGGGGAAGAGAAGAGAGTTTGGAGAGTCAGGTCTCATGGCTCATCACCACTGCCTATCTGTGGGGCCATGTGTTTCTGGATACTGTTTCCTGATGGGAGGTTGCTCTCAGCTGCTGGTGGAAGTTGCTTCTCAGACTTAGGTGTGTTACATTGTTGCCTCCTTTATGTCCTCATCCTGCAGGAAGCCCAGTGAGTATATTGCTGCCATCTTGGAGCTCAGTGCCCTTGTGAAAAAAAGGAGTCAGCAGCCCCTCATGTACATGGACCTCCTGTAGTATCTCACCTGACATGGGCAGCACTTCCACATGGCCTGCCGCCTAGTACATGAGTTCACAGATGCCATCATCTGGGAGCAGCACCGTGCCCTCCCTCATCAGGGTGTTGATGACTTCCTCAAGGCCAAGGTGAGATCCAAGACTTTGGACTTCGTTGATATGCTCCTGCTGAGCAAGGTTTACTTCTCTGGGATCAGAATTCAAGAGGTACAATGTTCCTTGATGTCACATGTCAGACAAAGGAACTTGGACTCGATTCAGAGGTCACTGGGGAGCCATTGAAATTACTGATAGAAGGGAGGGACAGAGCAGAGAGAGGTTTTAGAGATGACTCTGTGGAATGTAGCTATCAGAGACTGCTATGCCTGAAAGTGTGAAGAGCCTGAGATTTTAGTCTATATGCAAATAAATAAATTAGTCTGCCATGTTTTAATCTATATGTACATACCCACATTAGTATGGATATCTATGTCTATGTCTATGTCATTGTCTGTCTCTTTCTTAATGTCTATATCTATGCTGACAGGTGCATCAATCCCAGACTCAGAACAGCCCATTTATTACTCACGATAATAACAACAGCTAGACCAGGATTTCAGCTCCAGCTTTTCATTTCCACATCCCTTTGAAGTCAACCCAATGTTTTTACTGGTATGTGTAGCAGACTTTGCACCCTAGAAAAGTGACCCCACATTCTGAGACGAGCGTGTATAGAACAGATGGCACTTGGGTCTCTTCTGCCTCCAGGGGAGAGAGACAGAGAGAGAAAACACTTTGGCTTGGATTACAAACAAATTCTCTCCAAGAAGGTGGCAGCATCTGCTTTACAACCCAAATGCCTCCAGGAGAGGCGAGACTGTCTGGATTTACCACCCTAGAATATGAACAAATACCCTTGGGGCAATACCTAATTATAGCCTTCAAGGCACATTGCTATTTGGTCATCCTGTAATCCAGGTTGCCAGTAACTTTTTCCTGCAACAGCTTCATCATGCAGAAACATGAAAATATTCTTGTATCATTGATTTCAACCACCACAAGCAAAACAGAAGGCACAGAAGCCAGGGAGAAAGCCTGTTGTGGAGTGGCTTTGATGATGATGGTGACAACGAGATGTACGAGTGCAGGGTGGGCTTGGGTTTCTGGACAGATGATAGATCTTCAGAAATTATCTCATGTTAGACTAAGAATCCCACAGAGCTAGTGTGATTAGGGGGTTATTGTCTTCTTTCCAGGATGAAGATGGGAAGGAGTTGTCAGATGAGGACATAAGAGCAGAGATTGACACCTTCATGTTTGAGGGTGAGGGTCCCAGTGTGAGACTACAGTGGGAACAGGTGTCTCTGCATCCCAGGGACTTGGTGGGTGGACCCTGCATCACTCTATTCTGTCTGTCCTTCCCATTCTCCCCCTCCCCAATCCTCCCTGAGGGTCAATTCAAGGGGGCTGTCCATGCAACTGGTTCTGAGGCATACCAGACAGCCAAGCCTGCCTGGCCACCTCAGGTCATGACACCACAGCCAGTGGAATCTCCTGAACCCTGTACAACCTTGCAAAGCACTGGGTATAACAGGATCACTGTTGGCAGGAGGTGGTAGAGCTTTTAAAGGACTGAAAGCCTAAAGAGATTGAATGCTGAGTGCAGGTTCTCAGGAGCAGTTTCTGAGCCCATCTCATTGGCTCTGCTCAGCAGGTGGGGAATAGGCAAGACGTTTCTGTCAATACCGTCACCACTGCTTAGTGGAAGTAGGAGTAGAAATAGAGCCCAGAGGCAGAACTTGATACCCAACCTCTAGCAGGGGAGAGGTTGCAGGTATTTGGGACAAAAGAATCTGGCTGCTGAGATAATTAGTGACAATGATGAAGGCAGATGATGCCACTTAGCACATGTTTGGTACATGAACATGCCTCCACTTTATTCCTCTTCTCCCTCCAAATATTTTTACTCCCTGAGTGTATGTTCCTCTCCTGAGCTCTATTTCCTACTCTGCAGTGCAGTTCAGGGATTCACAGGGGTAAATATCATCCACCTCTTGTCCAGAAAACCTGCATCACTCATCCTTCCAGTCTTCATTCGGTAAAACCTCCCACACTGTCTTACCACCCTCAGTTCTGTGCCCAGCCTTTTTTTGTTCTCTTGAGACCTGGGAAAAGCCCTGCCCAGGGATCTGACTTCCAGGAGCTCCAGCCTGGTGGAGGAACACTTCCAGGTCAGGACACTCCCAGCCCATATGGGCATGGATCTGATTGAGAGCAAGAGAAGAAAGGCTGGGGGTAAAGCAAGTATCTCAGCTGAGACCCTCAGTGATGATCGGTAGCTGTTTTGGTGCAGTTAGACAACAGCGCTCCAGGTCTAGAAGACAGACTGGGCAGAGAGAGAGAGAGAGAGAAAGAGAGAGAGAGGTGTTCATGCATAGGGTAGGAAGAGGGGCATAGAGAGAGGTGTACAAAAGTTTGTGATAAAAATGAGCGAACTTCTTCAGCCTCACCCTGGTAGTGACTACAGCACATGGTTTGCTGTGTGTCCTTTCAGAAAACGTCTATCTTCATGCCTGCATATATATGAACACACAGGAGTATATGAAATAGAAGCAGAACTGTACTTAACTTTATGTTTTGGGAAATGAGTTTGTTTTTTTAAGTTTATTTTAAATTTATTTTTAGCTGACAAACTGTGATTACATATATTTATGGGGTCCGATGTAATGTTATGATATATGTATACAATGTGGAATAACTAAATCAGGCTAATGAACATATCCATTACCTGATATATTTATCATTTATTTTTTGTTAGGAAGACTTGAGATGTAGTCTTTTTAGCAATTTTGAAAGATACAATACACTATTGTTAACTGTAGTCACTATGCTGTGCAATAGATCTCAAAAACTTATCCCTCCTGTAACATTTCCTACTGAAATGTTACCCTTTGACTAACAACTCCCCATTCCTGCCTCACTTTTCCGGCATCTGGTAACCACTATTTTACTCTGACTTGTGAGTTCAAGGACTTTACATCCCACAGATGAGTAAGATCATGCAGTACCTGCCTTTCTGTATCTGGCTTACTTCACTTAGCATCATGTTCTCCCAGTTTATCTATGTTGCTGCAAATGACAGAATTTCCTTTTGTAAGGCTGTAAGATATTCTATTGTGTATATATACCATATGGAAATGAGTTTTAAATTACAAAAACAATGATGAGAACAAGCTGTTTTTGCACTAAATGAGACATCACAGAAAATAGGGTTATCCTTCACGTTCCTCCCACCCAAACGAATACCCTCTGTTTTTACCAAGAGTTCACCAGAGTCATCAATTTCTTCTCTATCAAGGTACCTATCTATCTATATGAATCCATATACCTTTTGCTCTTTTGTGTTTACATATGTAAATTTTATACCTTTTGTTCTTTTGTACTTACAAATATATATTTTGTAATTTGTTCTTTTTCACTCAACTGTGTATTACAGCTCTATTTTCTACATGCTGCAGAGATTCCCTATTTAATTCAGCTTATCCCGTGCTGAAGACACCTATGCAAACATTTCCAATTATAATAGATATTGCTGCCTTCCCTTCCAGAGTCTTCGTACTGATTTGCCTTCCAGCCTGTGGTGTGTGATAGGGCTAGTTATCCCTGATTCCTCCTTTTTGGTAGGTGTACAGTATTCTATTGTGTGGATGTACCATCATTTATCTAAACATCTGTCTGTTGATGTATATTTGGATTGTTTTCAGCCGTTTGCTAAATTAAACAAGGCTCAGTCAGCATGCTTGTACAGTTGCTTACATGTGTGAGCATCTCTGAAGGACCGATTCCCAGAAGTGCAGCTGCTGAATCAAAGACCATTGGCATTGCACAATTTTAAGAATGACTGCAAATCCATTCCTATTAGCTGAGTTTGATGGCACCAACTTTCCTGTAAGTTTCCCAATAGTATTATTATATTATTGAGTCTTAAATGTTTCCCGATCTTCAAATTTCTTTTTTTTTAAACAATTCAGTGATTTTTAATAAATTTATACGGGTATAGAACCATCCCCACAATCCAGTTTTGGAACATTTTTGACATCCCAAAACGTTTCCTCTTGCTCATTTGCAGTCAAACGCACTCTCACTGTAGCCCCAGTCAACCCCTGATCTACTTTCTGCTTCTACTGATTTTTCTGTTCCGGACATTTCATGTTGTGGAGTCATACATTTGTATGCTTTTGTGAGTGGCTTCTTTCACTTAGCATACTGGTTTTTTATCCATTCATGTCATAGCATGAATTAGTATTTGTTCCTTTTTATTGCTGAGTAGTATCTCATATTGATGTGCCACATTTCTATCTATTTACCTGTCGGTGGGAATTTGGGTTATTTCCACTTTTTGTCTATTAAGAATAATACTGCTGTGACTACCTGAATAGGAGTCTTTGTGTGTATGTAAGTTTTAATTTCTCTTGGTTTGATACATACAAGTGAGTCATATGGTAAGTTTGTGCTTAATTTCTAAGGAAACTGACAAAATCTTTTCCAAAGTGGCCATATCGTTTTCCATTCCGACCAGCAACTTATCAGGATTCCAGTTTCTTCACATCCTCACCAACACTTGTCCTTTTGATTATAGCCATGCTAGTAGGTCTGTATTGGTATCTTTGTGGTTTAAATTTGCATTTACCTAATGATAATGATGTTAAACATCTTTTCATGTGCTTATTACCCATTTTTGTATCTTCTTCAGGGAAATGTCTATTCAAATCTTTTATCAGTTCTTTATTTCTTTAATTTTATTTTATTTTTCATTTTAACTTTTCAATATACATTGTAGTTGATTTTCTTGACCCTTTGCCAGTTCCTCTTCTCCCCCTCTCTCTCTCCCCTCCTCCCCTACATCATATCTGTTTAACTTTACAGCATAAAAAATAAATAACCCCATTAAAAATGGGCAAAAGAGTTGAATAGGCATTTCTCAAAGGAAGATATACGAATGGCCAGCAGACACATGAAAAAATGCTCAACATCACTCAGCATCCAGAAAATGCAAATCAAAATCACTTTGAGATACCAACTCCATCTCACTCCAGTCAGGATGGCTAATATCCAAACAACTGTGAATAATAAATGCTGACGAGGTTGCGGAAAAAAAGGAACTCTCATGTACTGTTGGTGGGACTGCAAAATGGTGCAGGCTTTATGGAAAATGGTATGAAAGTTCCTCAAACAATTACAGATAGTTCTACCATATGACCCAGCTATCCCACTGCTGGGAATATACCCAGAGGAATGGAAATCATCATGCCAAAGGGTACCTGTACTCCAATGTTTATTGCAGCACTATTTACAATACTCATTTCTTATTTAGGTTGTTTCTCTTATTATTGCAAGAGTCCTTTATATATTCTGTAAAGAAGTCTCTTATTAGATATATGATTTGCAAATCTTTTCTCCTGGTTTTTCGGCTGTCTATTCCTATTTTTAGTGGCGTTTTCTGAAGAGCTAGTTCTCAATTTTGATAAAGTTTAATTTAACTTTTTGTTTTTAAGTTTTTAAAGTTTTTATTGAAACATAATCAGTTATACATATCTGTGGGGTAATTTGTTGAATATCAATACTTGTGATGCTCAAATCAAGATAATTAGTATATTCAAAATCACACAAAATGATCATTTTTTGTTGTCCTTTACTAATTTCTCATTAACCCTCTTTCCCCTTCCCCTTCAACCTTGACTGCCCCCTGGGATTCTTAGTTCTCTTTCTGTTTTTGCCAATATATTAGTCCTGTGCAGCACCAGCCACCAGACCCTCTTCTCCTGCCTTCAAGGAATCCTTTCTTTCCTCTTCTGGGCTCCCCGAAGCTGCCCAGGCAGCCTGACCAACAGGTACTGGTTGAGTCCCCACTGTGTGCCAGGTGATCTCATTAGAAGGTCGGGGGAGGGCTCATCTCCCACCTTTTTCACTTTTTGGTTCCTACTTCGTTTTGATCACAGGCCACCCTGGCCCATCTTGGGGTGAGGTGGGAGGCAGGGCAATGCCATTTGACTCTTGAAATTCAAATTCATACCCCTGGAAACAAAATCACCCCCAAGAGCGTGGGATCTGGAGCCAGACTACTTGGGCTTAATCTCAGCTCTGCTGTGAGACCTGGGCAAGTTGATTACCTTCTTTGTACCTCTATGGTAGAGTTTCCTCAACCATATATGGGGGACAACACCTTTACCTACTGTGGTGTTGTCCTGAGGACTAAATTTAAAGTAGTTAAAGCTGTGCCTGGTGCATAGTAAGTGCACGATAACTATGGCCATTATTACCTCCTGTCTCAGAAAGCCTGTCTGTCACAGCATGGTGCCTTTCAACACAGTTATTTCTGCCATGATTGTTAAGAGTGTACCTTGGAAATCAAAGGCAAGAATTCTAATATTTATCCTCACTCAATCACGTCTATCCTCCTCCAGAGTAGTGCATATAGGAGGCAGTTGTTTCTGAAAGTGACGGGGACACCTGTAAGTGCAAGACAGTTGGAGAGTGAGAAACCTCAGTTAAAGGCCCAAAGTACTATTCTTCTGTGAATGTTGATCTTTTTTCATAGAGTTAGGGACTCTGCACCACTGAGCCCTGCGGACCCATCAAGCCTCCTCTGTAGATGATCTCCCTCCCTCTCTTCACTTGAACCCTGGCCTCGATTCTGATCTCCTAGTAGACTCAGTGCTTTCATGTCTCAGGGCCTTTGCACCTGTGATACCCTGTGCTTGGGGAGCTGTTCTCGAGCTCTTTCCAAAACTGATCTGGTCCACAGAAAAGTGATTGACTGTTTATATTTACCTTGTATCCTGTAGCCTTGTTATAATGGCTTATTAGGTCCAGGAGTTTTTCTTTCTTTTCTTTACTTTTTTTTAATTTTATTTCTTTCTTGCTTTTTTTGTTTTTGTTTTTGTTTTCGTTTTTGCCACTTTTTTGGGATATTCTGCATAGACAATCATGCTATCTGTGAACAAAGACAGTTTTATCTCTTCTCTCCCAATGTGCCTCTTTTATTTCCTTCTCTTGTCTTACTGCATTAACTAGTACTTCCAGCACAAAACTGAAAAGCAGTGGTGAGAGGGAACATCTTAGTGTTGTTTCTTATCTCAGTGGGAATGTCTCTGATTTCTCACAATTAATTACAATGCTGTCTATAGGTTTTTTATAGATACTCTTTTTTTTTTTTTTTCCTTTTTTTTTTGTCTTTTTTCGTGTCCGGCAACGGATCGCAACCCTCAGTGTCGCGCCCACACCGGACCGGGACCGGCAACGGGATCGCATTCCTCGGTGCTGCGCCCGCACCTCGCTCAGCCAGTGAGCGGGAACCAGTCTGTATGTGGGATCCGAACCCTCGGCGGAAGCGCAGCCGCGCTCCCAAGTGGCGCACTGTAGCAGTGCGCCACCAGGCTGGCCCAATTTTATAGATACTCTTTATCAAGTTTAGAAAATTTTCTTCCACTCCTGTTTACTGAAAGACTTTTTTTTTTTTTATCATGAATGTGTGTTGCATTTTGTCAAATGCCTTTTTCTGCCTCTATTGATATGATCTTGTGTTTATTTTTGTTTGGCCTTTTCATGAGATGGTTTTCCCCAATTGGTTTTCTTCCCCCCCCCAAAGTAACTTCTTTTTTTTATTATTATTTTTTTAATTTTAACTTCTCGATATACATTGTAGTTGATTTTCATGACCTTTTACCTGTTCCTCTTTCCCCCTCCCTCTCTCCCCTCCCCCCATCATATCTGTTCCCTTTCTTAACAAGTTCAAGGAATTGTTGGGATTGTTTACAATAATCGATTTTTAAATGTTGAACCAACTTCGTGTACCAGGGATAAATCCCTTTTTGTTATGATGTATAATTCATTTTGAACATTGTTGGATTCAATTTGTTAATATTTTCTCGAGGATTTTGCATCTATGTTCATGAGAGATATTGGTCTGTATTGTGTTTTCCTTCCTTCCTTCCTTCCTTCCTTCCTTCCTTCCTTCCTTCCTTCCTTCCTTCCTTCCTTCCTTCCTTTCTCCTTTCTCCTCCCTTTCTTTCTCTTTTCTTGTAGTGTCTTTCTCTGGTTTTGGCATTAGGATAATGCTAGCCTCAGAATGGGTAAGGAAATATTCCCTCTACTTGTATTTTCTAAAAACAAAGAAAAAAATAGAAAAAATTGGTGTAGTAGGTTTCTTAAATGTTTGGTAGATTTATAAATGAACCAATCTGAGCCTGAGGCTTTCTTTTTTGGAAGGTTATTAATTACAGATTCAATTCTTAATAGATACAGTCCTATTATTCATAATATTTGTCCTAATGTTAAGATTGTCTATTAATACTTTCCTTTTATTCTTTTCTTTCTCCTTTCTCATATCTTTTGGATAGACCAAGGGCAAATAATGATGTATAAACATAATCTAATATTACATAGCCGATAAAAACTATGGGTTTTTTTTTTTGTCTTTTTCGTGACCGGTAAGGGGATCACAACCCTTGGTGAGGTGTTGCCCGCACCACGCTCAGCCAGTGAGCACTCCGGCCAGTCCTATATAGGATCCAAAGCCGCAGCGGGAGCGTCGCTAAACTCCCAGCGCCGCACTCTCCTGAGTGCACCATGGGGCCGGCCCAAACTTATGATGTTTAATGGAGAAACATAGGGTCTCTATGTGTTATAAGCACATGTAATAAGCATGTAAAATATTTGTGCAATAAGTATAAGGATTGAAGGACGATGTTAAAAATGCAGTTAGGTGAATCTTGCATCTTCTGTAAAGAAATTATCTTTAAGCTTAGTCAGGAAGAATGGCATACAAGAAAGAAAACTAATTTTGAACTCAGTGACATTATATTTCAAATGCCAGCAGAACTACTCACTACCTTTGGAATCTTGAGAAAGGGCTCAAGAATTGTAATGATTATATGACAAATTGTAATTAGAGTACTTGGAAGTAGAAGCCACTCAATAATTCTGATTCTCTTGTCTCTTCTTGTTGAACATAATTTCTAACTTCAAAATTTAAATAAAAGCAAATAAAATTGTTGGGGAATGACCTTGCCCCATAATCCTGAAGAAGATTCTGTAATTTGACTGCTTAAGCTGAAATAGCCACAGTTCCACCTGTGAGGAAGATGTGAGGTTTTGGACACGAAGTTGACCTGAATGAGGCACATGTGCTGGGAGCAGTCGATGGAGTGTGTGTGACCTGGGTGTAGTGGACTGAATTATGTGCCCCCAAAACTCACTGAAGCTAGAATTGTGTCCCCCAATTTTATGTATTAGAATCTTAGCCCCCACTGTGACTGTTAAGAGCGTGGGAAATCCTATTATGGTAATTGAAAGATGGAGCCTTGAAGAGAAGATTGGATTGTAAAACCACACAGTAGTCAATGGATTAAAAACGGTGGTCAAGGGAGTGGTTCTGAGGGCTTTAAAAGAAGAGGAGAATCTCTCTCTTTCTCTCTCTCTCTGCTTCCACCATCTTGCAATGTGAGACCCCTGGGTCACTGTCACTACCACCAGATGGACTTTGGACTTCCCAGCCACAGAAACTGTAAGGGAGAATATCTGTGTAAAGTGGGGGCAGCTCAGAGCAGAGTGAGCTGCAGACTGGCAGGTATGAGGCTGGAGGGCTACACACAAGCTCATGGTCCTGCGACCCAAATCTCCTCCCAGACCACGGGAAGCAGGTGAAACAAGAGTTGAGCAGGGGATATCTTCAGATCACCTCGATAGGCTTGATCATGGGCTTATGGCTCTTTTCCTTTGTCCCCATAAGCCCTGTGGAGAAGGCTTCCAACATTTCTCTGTGCAGGAAGCTCATCTAGGTGTGGCAGGCAGTTTATATCCTCAGCATAAATCGTGCTTTAGACTATAATCTGCATTCCAGGCAAGGAGAGGAGAGGTGGACGTGTTGATGTCTTTTCCTTATCAGAAAGAGACACAACATCCAGAAAATTGGCCTCTAGTGTGCCAGAGAGTGAACCTGGAAATCCAGTAGTGAGAATATGTCCACGGAGGGGGTGGGAGGTTCTTCTCTGCCCCCTCAGCTCTCACGTATTAATTTCTCCCCAGGACAATGGAAACAAACAGTTAACTCCTAGAAGTGTTTCATTTGACAGTGCCTCTGATCCTGTTTTTTGGTGGCCTCTTTCCTCGACATTGTACTGACAAAGGGGAATGAACTGGCCTGCTAAGGTCTGGGGTGACTGAAGTGACCCAGGACCCCCCAGCTCCCATCTCTCAAATGATGGAGTTCACAGAGTGGGGACACATGAAAAAGAGGGGATGGCCAGGGGTTGGGGTAGCTTGAATCTGTAGGGATGGAGGGGATGCAAATGAAAGCTTTGTCTCCATCTCCATCCCCAGCCTTGGAGGTACCTCCTGAGTTTTACCACTGAAGTTACAGCAGGAGGCAATGGTGAGCAGCCCCTTACAAACAGCCAGTTGTACGCAAAGTTAGAACACCAGGGTCTGCAAGAGGTAGTGTGGCATTGTGGTGAGAACTCAGGTCCTGGGGTCAGGCAAAGCTCTTTCAAATCCCAGCTCTGTCCCTCAGAAGATGCATGTGCTTTGGTGAGACACTTAACCTCGCTGAGCCTCAGTTTCACTATTTGCAAAATGAACCCACCTTGGAGCTGCTGTAAGACTGAAGATAGACTTTAGCACAAGGATTGGCACATAGTAAGCTGACACTGAACAGCAGTGGGGATTCTAAATCGTATTCCCATGGAGGAATCGTATTCCTCTAGGAGGAAGGGCACCAGGTGTGGATGGGATGTGGGATTGGGGAAGTGGGTGAGAGGGACAGTGAGAGAGGATGCAGGGAGGAGAGGAGAATTTCAAAAAATAGAGGAAGTTACTCTCGTTACAAGAACAGCCCACAGGCCAACAGAGCTGAGCCCTATCCCAGATGCTGGCAGCATGGCCCTCACCCCCCTCCGAGGCTGGACTACCAATCTCCAGATCCCCAGAGTCAGCTGTTGCAGTGCAGCCGAGCTCACTGGGGGAGCATCTGGATTCCTGACTGGGCCGCTGGTGGGCTTGATGTCAGTGGTGACTATGGCCTGTCCAGGGCTCAGTGTGCACTGTGAGCAGGCAAACCCCCAGATCCTTGTGGGGCCAAATGCTAAAGCAGGGATGAACAGAGGATCAGGGACGGTATGGGGTTCAGAGATCCCTGGAGCAGTGTTGGGGGTGGGGGATCACATATTTTCCCTCACCTCCCAACCCCAGTCTCTGACACGCTGACATTGCTGCAGACGGAGCTGAACAGCAGGACTGAGCAACAAGAGTGAGATGTGGGGAAGTCAGTGTGCTCCTCCCCAGGGTCCCCAGGGCACCCCTTTAGGCCCTGGCAGCACTTTCCTTGGGTCTCTAATGACCGAGGCACTGGCCAAAGCACAGCACAACTCAGACTTCACTGTGGCCCAGATGTCCTGGGAAGTGAGAGGAGGGCGGAGGGGGCGGGAGAGGCTCCGCCTCCTTCAGCACCAAAGACAGCGACTGCTCAGGACTCCTTGGCCTCCCAGGCTGCAGGGGACATCAGCTGAGGTGTATCCCATACACACCTGGAGCACCTAGTCCAAGGCCTTAGCACCTTGTAGGGTCCCACAGGGTGGGGGCTTGGAAGATTACTGCTTGATAAAAGAAGAGGGGGAGTGGACATGCGCAAGTGAAGTAAATAACATTTGATATACTGTAAGCTGAAAAATTATTCATGGCCAAGATTATTTATACAAATATGACCCATTTGGTGATGTATATTTTCTTACCCTCCACTCCGTCTTAGAGGAAATGTTGCAGACTATACCCGCAGTTCTGCAGCTCACTCTTTCGTTAATATCATGTCTTGCCTCTGGTGACATGCACATAGAGAAAGGAAGATGCATTTTATTTATTTGTTATTTGTTATACATATTCATGGGGTCTATAGCTCACTGTCAGCACCTGTGCCCAAGATGTGATGATCAGATCAGTACTATCAGCTGCACAACACCTCAGATTGCGATTATTACTGGTGTCACCAACCTAACCTCTCCCGAGACCCCTCCCCCACTCCCCCTCCATCAACCCAAGGTCTGTTCTCTCCCTCTGCAAGTCCAACGCACCACTATGATCTTTCTGTCCTTCCTTCTCTCTCTCTAAGCTCCCACTTATGAGTGAGGACATGTGATATTTTTCCCTCTGTGCCTGGCTAATTTCACTCAGCATATGTTTCCTCAAGCTCATCCATGTTGCTGCAAATAGTAGGATTTCATTCTTTTTAATGGCTGAGTCATATTGCTTTGTGTATATACACCACAATTTCCTCATCCAGTTATCCACTGATGGACTTTTAGGTTGGTTCCATATTTGGCTATTGTAAATCGAGCTCTGCAATGAACATGGGAGTGCAGGTGTCCCTTCCACATGATGATTTCCATTCCTTCGGATATAGTGGAATTGCTAGATCATACCCTACTTCTCTCCGTAGTTCTTTGAGAAATCTTCATACTGTTTTCCATAATGGATATACTAATTTACATTCCCACCAACAATGTATGTGTTCCTCTTTCTCCACATCCTAGCCAGCATTTGTTATTTTCTATCTTTTTGATAATAGCCATTCTAATTAGGGTCAGATGACATCTCATTGTTGTTTTGATTTGCATTTCTCTGAATATTAGTGATCCTGAGCATTTTTTTTTCATATGCCTGTTGGCTGATTTCATGTCTTCTTTAGAAAAATGTCTATTCAGTTCTTTTCCCCATTTTTTAATCGGATTTGCTGTTTTTACTATTGAGTTGTTTGAACTCTTTGTAAATTCTTGATATTAATCCTTTGTCAGATGCATAGATTGCAAATATTTTTCCAATTCTGTATGTTGTCTTTTCACTCTGTTGATTGTTTCCTTTGCTTGAAGAAGCTTTTTAAATTGATATAATCCCATTTGTTAATTTTCACTTTTGTTCCCTGTGCTTCTGAAGTATTATTCCTAGGTTTTGCCCAGACCTATGTCCTGAAGTGTTTCCTGTATGATTTCTCCTACACATTTTATAGTTGCAGGTCTCACATTTGAGTCTTTAATACATTTTGAGTTGATTTTTGCATATGGTGAGACACAGAGTTCTTTTATCATTCTTCCGCATGTGAATCTCCAATTTTCCTACCACCTTATTGTCCTTTCCTCAATGTATGCTCTTGGCTCCTTTGTCAAAAATCAGTTGGCTGTAGGTATGTGGATATATTTCTGAATTATCTACCCTGCTCCATTGGTCCATGTGTCTGTTTTTGTGCCATTACCATGCTGTTTTTGTTAAGATAGCTTTGTAGTACATTTTGCAGTCAGGGAGTCTGATGCCACCCCGCACACACGTTGTTTTTTGTTGTCGTTGTTCAGGATTGGTTTGGCTATTTTTTGATCTCTTCTTGTTCCATATATATTTTTAATTGTTTTTTCTATTTCTGTGAAGTATGTCATTGGTACTTTGGTGGTAATGCATTTAATCTTTAGTTCGCTTTGGGTAGTGTGGATATTCTGATGATATTGATTCTTCCAATTTATGAGCATGAGATGTCTTTCCATTTTTTGTGCCTTCTTTAATTTCTTTAATCATGTTTATAGTTTTCCTTTTAGAGATCCTTCACCTCCTTGGTTAAATTTATTCCTAGGCATGTTTTGTTGTTGTTGCTAATGTACATGGGATTACTTTCTTGATTTCTTTTTCTGCAAGTTCGTTGTTACTGTACAGAAATGCTAGTGATTTTTCATGTTGATTTTGTATTCTGCAACTTTACTGAATTTGTTTAGCAGGTCTAGAAGATTTGGGGTAGATTCTTTAGGGTTCTATCTATATAAAGTCATAGCAACTGTAAACAGGGACAACTTGACTTCCATAGAGTATGCATAAAACAAATGTACTTCACAGGGTCTGGTATTCCAAAGTCTTGCAGTTTCAAGTATTGACCTCGCAAAGGACAGGAATTTTTCCCCAGGCTATACAGTCTCTATTGTAAGATAAAGAGTTGTAACACAGCAAGGCTGCTGGTTCAAAGACAGACAAGTTACTGATTGATATGTAAAGATACTGGGAAGCTGCTGTAGGAGAAGGAATGTTTGCTAAAAATCAAGCTTTTGTTGGTGGATCACTTAATTGCAAAATGGAATGTCATCTGGCTTGTTTCACTGAATGTTACCAGCCTATATTGTTAAAACCTATAACCCCAACTATGACTCTTCCTGTAACTTCCTGGGCTGGAGAATAAATGCAGGAAGAGAACCCCAATTCAGGGTTAATTTCCCAAATGGAAGGAATGCCTCTCTCTTGAGGGTTTTGGGAGATTAACCCTTTTGGGGGGCATCTCACTGCTCAGAATATATGTAATATATATGAGTAATCTTTGGAGACTCCATCACCCAGGGGGAAATGGGTGACAAATCCGTGGGGGAAATGGGTGACAAATCCGTGGGAGGCAAAGCAACAGACTTCCTCTTTTCCAATATGAATGCCTTTTATTTCTTTATCTTGCCTACTTGCTGTGGCTAGGACTTCCAGTACTATGTTGAACAGAAGTGGTGAGAGTGGGCATCCTTGTCTTGGTAGAATTCAGCAGTGAAGCCACCTGGTCCTGAGCTCTTCCTTGCTGGTAGGCTTTTTACTAATGAGTCTATCTTGTTACTTGTTATTGGTCTATTTAGTTTTTCTATTTCTTCTTGGTTCAATCTTGGTAGGGCATATGTGTCCAGAACTTTATCAATTTTCCCTGGGTTCTCATATTTTTTGACATATAGTTGTTCACAATAGTCTCTGATGATCTTTTATATTTCGGTGCTTTCTGCTGTAATGTCTCCATGTCCATTTGTGATTTTATTTATTTGGGTCTATTCTCTTTTTTTCTTGGTTGTTCTGGCAAACGGTTTGTTGATTTTGTTTATATTTTCAGAAAACCAGCTTTATATTTGATTGATGTTTTCTATTGTTTTTTTAGTCTCCATTTCATTTATTTCTGATCTGATTTTTATTATTTCTCTTCTTCCAGCCGCACACAATGCCCACCATGTCTCCTGCACACCTACATCAGCATGTGTCCCACCCACCTCCACATACGTGCATCCACCACCCACATCTCCCCACTTGCTCAGGTGCTGTGGCCTGTGTTACATAAACCAAACAGGCACACACACAACTGGCACTCATGCACATGAACCACGTTCAGACCCAAGCTCAGTCAAAGATGCTGATACTCCACCCATGGATATGAACACACATCTGCACTGTCCCGGCCCCATGCGCACCTGGAGGTGCACAGAGCCATGCACACTCACAGCACCACACAGCAGAAACATGTAGATGGTGGGTAAACACTGGTGTCCCTGACAAGCAACTTTCGCCCTGTGACCTGTGGCAACAACCTTGTGGCTATTCTGGGTGCAAGATTCTGCAGTGAGACACCACCCCAAAGGGCCTACTGGCCTCAGACATCAGTCGGCCCTGTACAAGGTCCACCCACCAACATTCCGATTATCCCCAGCCTTTCCCAGACCCCACATTTGCATTGCCTCCTCCAGGCAGGCAGCTGGGGGGGGCACATTCGCCTCTCTTGGCTGCCTCCAAAGCTATCCTGAGGGGTTAGCAGAGGAGACCCCATCTCCCCTCACCCACACAGTGATGAAGGAATGGAAGGTTTGTCCGCGTCATTTCTAGCCACGCATTCCAAAGGAATGTCAGGGGAGCCCAGTGTGGGATGCGGGCGGGGCGTCCCCAGGACCCAGGTGGTGGGCAGAGGCCTTGGGGCGTCTTCAGAGTGCATCGGGCGTCCCTGGGATCAGCCCACAGCTGTATGAGCAGCCCCTAAACCTTCCCTGATGGCCATCTGTACCCAGGTCGGAGCCGGGCTCTTCTGAGGCCCCAAAGAGGACTGTTAAGCTGAGGGAAGGGAATAACAAGCCTGCCCCCCTGAGAATTCTGAAAGAGGACTGGAAAGGCCCCGGACCAGGGAGGAAACACAAAAGGAGGCCAGTGACTTCCCCTTCTCTCCCAACCAGGGCTCCTTCCCTCACTGGGAAAGACTAGTGTGTGGACACATCCCGAAAGTCCAAGCTCTATACGAACCCCCCAAACAGCCACTGCTAGGCCTTTCTGAGAGGAGGTCTCTCTAGGAGGCACACTCTCCAGGAGCGGGTGCAGGCCCACTTGGGTCAGAAAGTCCTTGGTTCGGCTGCTGGGACTGGTCTGTAAAAGGGACGGGGACCTGGCTGTCGCAGGCTCTGTGGGAAACAGAGGGGCAGGGAAAGAGTGAGACTCCCTCAAGTGTGGCCCCTGCCCAGGACCCAAGCTGTTCATGGCTGAAAGACTGGACAGGGAAGGAAGAAACCGTGCGAGACCTGACTCTTCCAGCCCAGAAGCTTGGGGTGAGGTTTCCAGGTGCCCAGGCTTTCCTGGCTCTTGGGCCAGAATGGAGCTCGATGTCCAGCCCTTCTCCCATCCCCACATGCTTATTTCCCATATCTTCATCCCCAAGACCCCCAGCCTGGTACAGACACTTCTGACCTGGAAGACAGCATCAGTCCCAGGATTCCTTTTCTGGGGATGCCATAAGAAATTACCACAAACTAGGTCACTTAAGAAAAACCAGAAATGTATTTGTCATGTTCTTAAGGCCACAAGTCCAAAATCAAGGTGTTGGCAGGGTTGTTCACCTCTGAAGGTTCTGAGGGAGAATCTGCTCCATACCTCTTTCCTGGTTTCTGGTGGCTACGGGCAGTCCTTGGTGGTTCCTTGGTTTATAGACACATCACTACAATATCTGCCTTTGTCTTTACATGCTCTTCTTTTCTGTGTCTCTGTGTGTCTTCTCTGCTTCTACTAAGGGTACAGGTCATTGGGTTTAGAGTGGGTTCTAAACCGAAGAGCGTCTCAAGATCTTAACTAATTAAATGTGCACAGGCTGCATGTCCAAATGGGATCACATTCTGAGGATCCAGACGGGTGTGAATTTCTGGGGATCCCTATACAACCCATCCTTCTTCAGCTCTAACTCCTACAGTGGACCTTCTACACAACACCAGAGGGATTCTGCTCAATGAACCAGATTACATCCTCCCCCTGCCTAGACCCAGGCATGGCTTCCTCATACTCAGATCCCTCACTGGAGCCTGCAATGCTCTGTGCAGTGTGGTCCTTGCTATTTTCTCAGATCTCCTGTCTCAACTCCCTCCCCCACTTCCAGCACCCGTCCCTCTTTTAATCTCTAGGCTAAAATGAAACTGGAGCATTTTCAGTTCCTCGTATGTGCAGACTCTTTCTCACCCCAGATCCCTGTGCACCCCTCACTCCATCTGCCTCAATTAACTGGTCTCAGGTCACATGTCACCTCCTCCAGGAAGTCTTCCATGACTCCCCCATCCTGGGCTGAGAGTCAGGTGCCTCTCTGATCTTGAGCTTCCCCTGGGGGTCCCCCGTCACGCAGTGCTGTCGTTGCCTGGTTATGAATCTGTGTCCCCTGCTAGACTATAAATCCTGAGGGCAGGGATGGCATCTCACTGGGTTCATGCTGTCTTCCTAGTGCCCACAATGGTCTCTTCACATAGTAAATATTCAGTATATGTATATACGTTGAAGAAAATAATGAATGAAAATTGTGCATGATGCTATCAGACCCCATAGGTCAGCAGGATGAATGGGGGAGGTGACATTTGCATTGAGATTTGAAGGAGGAGGAAGGGTCCCCAGAAATAAAATTCAGGGAAGGCATCCCATGCAGAGGAACCAGCATGAGTAAGGCACCAAAGAGTGCCTGGAATGGGGTTGGGGAGGCTGGGAAGTCAGCGCAGGCCAGTCTATGAAGGACTTGAAGGAACATTAAAACCACTTCTCTGGAGCTGAGTGGTGGGATGCAGACATCAGAAGACCCAGAATTTGGAAGAAGTAGGCTGGTCTCCCAGATATCCTCTCATGAGATATTTCCTTGGCACAGCCCAAACCAGGAAGGAATATCAGAGGGACAAGCATTGAGCCAAGAAATGGAGCCAGAACTTAGGAGAAAGATCCACTATTGCTGCTTCCATGTTCCCAGGGAGATCAGGACCTTGAGCTGGGGTCACATAGAAGAATGTGAGTTTAAGTCGGGGGATAAAGTGGAGGGGCCAAGGCTGCATCTGGCAGTTCTGCACTGAGACCTTGGATCAGTGGCTTGGCCCCTCTCCAGCATCATGTAATGCACACAGGCATCTATATTCAATGCTGTAACCCACAGATACATGCAATTAACTATGTTTCTTTTTTAAATATTTTATTTCATTTCTTTAATTTTATCACTACACAGTGTACACTTGTTTTGTGGCCCTTTACCAATTTCTCCTGGACTCCTCCCCCTCCCACTTTCTGAAACTTGGTGACCTCAGTTCCATTCTCTCTTTTTGAAAGTTCAAGGAATTATTGTGATCGTTGCATCTTTCTCTCTTTCTTTTTTTATCTCTCACTTATGAGTGAGGACATGCAGTACCTCTCTTTCTGCTCCTGGCTCA
>NW_007733273.1:101250-114176 GCF_000696425.1 Galeopterus variegatus
AGGCTGGGAAGCCAGCGCACGGCAGTCTATGAAGGGCTTGGAGGAACCTTAAAACCACTGCTCTGGGGCTGGGTGGTGGGATGCAGACATCAGAAGACCCAGAATTTGGAAGAAGTAGGCTGGTCTCCCAGATATCCTCTCATGAGATATTTCCTTGGCACAGTCCAACCCAGAAAGGAATATCAGAGGGACAAGCATTGAGCCAAGAAATGGAGCCAGAACTTAGGAGAAAGATCCACTATTGCTGCTTCCATGTTCCCAGGGAGATCAGGACCTTGAGCTGGGGTCACATAGAAGAATGTGAGTTTAAGTCGGGGGATAGAGTGGAGGGGCCAAGGTTGCATCTGGCAGTTCTGCACTGAGACCTTGGATCAGTGGCTTGGCCCCTCTCCAGCATCATGTAATGCACACAGGCATCTATATTCAATGCTGTAACCCACAGATACATGCAATTAACTATGTTTCTTTTAAAAATTATTTTATTTCACTTTTTAATTTTATCATTACACAGTGTACACTTGTTTTGTGGCCCTTTACCAATTTCTCCTGGACTCCTCCTCCCCTCCCACTTTCTGAAACCTGGTGACCTCAGTTCCATTCTCTCTTTTTGAAAGTTCAAGGAATTATTGTGATCGTTGCATCTTTCTCTCTTTCTTTTTTTTTTATCTCTCACTTATGAGTGAGGACATGCAGTACCTCTCTTTCTGCTCCTGGCTCATTTCACTTAACACAATTTTCTCTGAGCTCATCCGTGTTGCTGCGAATGGCAGAGTAGTATTCCACAGTGTATATATGCCATATTTTCCTTATCCAGTCTTCCATCGGTGGACATTTAAGTTGGTTCCAACTCATAGCTTTGTAGATAGAGCTGCGATAAACATGGGAGTACAGCTTCAACATGATTTCCATTCCTTTGGGTATACACCCAGCAGCAGGATTGCTGGATCATATGGTAGTTCTGTCTGTGGCTGTTTGAGGCACATCCATACTATTTTCCATAACAGCTTCACTAATTTACGGTCCCAACAACAGAGTAGGAGAGTCCCCTTTTCTCGCATCTTCACCAGCATTTGTTATTCTCTGTCTTTTGATAATGGCCAGTCTAACCAGGGTGAGAAGCTATCTCAATGTGGTTTAGCTTTTGACAAAATTCAACATCCCTTCATGATAAAGATTCTCAGTGAATTAGCTAGAGAAGGAAAGTATCTCAACACAGTAAAAGTCATATAAGACAAACCCCTTGCCAATGTCATCCTGAATAGGGAAAAGCAGCTTTTCCCTTAAGAACAGGAACAACGCAAGATGCCCACTCTCACCACTCCTATTTAACACAGTACTGGAGGTACTAGCCAGAGCAGTTAGACAAGAGAAAGAAACAAAGGGCATCCAGACTGGAAAAGACAAAGTCAAACTGTCCCTGTTTGCAGACGACATAATCCTGTATATAGAAAAACCGAGACTACCAAGAAACTCTTAGAGCTGATAAACAATTTCAGTAAAGTTGCAGGATACAAAATCAACAGGCAAAAGTCAGTAGCATTTTTATAGTCTAATAACAAACTAGCAGAAAAAGAAATCAAAAAAGCAATCCCATTTACAATAATCACACACACATTAGAAAAATTCCACCCCCCCCCCAAAAAAAAAACCTACCTAGGAATCAATTTAACGAAGGAGATAAAAGATCTCTACATAAAGAACTATAAATTGCTGCTGAAAGAAACTAAAGAGGACACAAAAAGATGGAAAAACATTCCATCCCAGCTGTGGTTCTGTCTCCACCTTACCCTGAGCTATGGATAAAACCTCATCTGCCTGCAGCTCTGTGGCTGATCCTTAGGGACTCTGTAACTTGCACAATAAAGTGGAGATGGGAATTGTGTGTCAACTTTTAATGAGCCTCCAGGTGTCACTGAAGATCTCATGGCTTGTTCACTAAGGAAGCTCGGAATTGGCTTCCTGGGGATTGTTATGGCAGCAGAGCTTGGAAGGCTGTGAAGGCAGATGCCCCATCAGACTCGTTAATGCCACTCAAGACTCTAACTTTGTTATTCTCTGATGTGTCCTCCAGGAAGGATGCCCAGGGGCTCTGACTGATGGGCCCTGAGAGTATTGGAGCAGTGCTGGAGGTGGTGGGCTCAGAGGAATTCTACTAATTGCCTGGTATGCAGACCCCATGATGACACTTCAATTGAATTCTCGGGGGGGGGGGGGGGGGCTTGCTGTTTTCTTCTTTAAAAAGAGACCAGCTGGTCACCAGTGTCAATTGTTTCTTTATCTTCAGGTTCTTAAACACAGATTAACAGGCAAGGGGAGACTTGTATAGTAGTCAGGATGGCTTCATGCCTCAGGGCACTGACTCTTATAAGACAGACTTGCGTTCAAATACTGGTTCAGCCACTTCCTGGTTGTGTGACCTCGTTGAGGTGAATTAACCTCTCTGAGCCTGTGTCTGCAAATGGGGAAGATAATAAAAATAGCACCTACCTCACGATGTGGTGTATGTAAACTTGCTGGCACTTAGAAATGCTCAATAAACGCTGGATAATATTCTTTCATCATTCAGTGGAGTCCTGCAGGTGTTTGCCAAGCAAGTGCTTCATTTACCATAATCTGTACCCTCAGTCCTTCATTGATCACTCATCAAACATTACTGAGCAATTTCTGTGTTCCAGGATCTGGGAATTCAAGTGCAGAGCTAGGAAGAAGAGGTCCCTCACCCTCTTTGTGTTTATCTCCTAATGGGAAGGAAATAATTCATGAGAAAGAGAGGAGATGAATAAAATAGTTACACACATGTATCAGTGTCTTAAAGGAAATAAAAAAGCATGCTGTGATTTTAAGATTTGGAAACCAATATTAGAAACTGTGAGCACGAAAGGCCTCTCTGGGAAGGTGACAATTTAGGCTGGAGGAAGAGGGAGACAGATGTGTGAAGAGCTGGAGGGAGAAGTGTTCCAGGAGGAGGGAACAGCAATTGCAAAGTTAATAATAAGAAAACTGACAATAGTGTGTTCTAGGCATTGGGCTAAATCTTCTCACGTTTATGAGATGGTTGCACTGCACACCTGCATGAATGACTGTTTGAGGCCCAGAGGTTCCATGAAAGGAAGAATTTTGTCATGTTTAGAGGCATTGTAAGAGGAAATGACCCAGCAAGTTAGGATGGGAGGCTTCCACCCCCACATGACTCCTCCACTGGATGTGGGAGAGGAGACAGACTCCTAAGTTATCTTCTGATTTGGTGGGGACAGAAATGTAAATGTTAGTCAGAAAACAGGAGTCCACTGGCTTCTGGACTAGGACATTTGAGGGTTGGGGGAGGTGACCTCAGGGACTTGAATCATGTCCTCAAAACTCTCTTACCACTGCTTTGCCAATTCATTTGCACATGTGACTTTGTTTCGTCCTCTCTTTGCACAGCCAATTCTCATCTCAATTACTCTAGATGGTAGACTCCACAGAGAGAAGAGAACTTCTGTCTCCTACCATCCATACGCAGGATCCTGGAGAAATGTTTAGATCTGCTAAGGTTAGGTCATACACCCATCTCTTGGGCAAATCCTAGCAACATACTTATATACTATTTGTATAGTTAAAATAGGAGATAAAATGCACATATAAATTTTTAAAAAAATCTAATTTGGTGTATGGTAACTCTCCTCTGATGGCTCTGATGTAGATGCATTCAATGTTTTTCAGGTGGGATTTGGAATGGGTGCCGGGGTGGGGGGCTTGGTGTAAGCCCAACCTTTATGTACATTGACTTCTAGACCCAGTTAACTGATTTAATAAATGAGCAATGCATCCAAAATACTAATAAACAGGTACCCTTACATTGCAGAGCTGGGGCAGTAATGGTATTGCTCTTGGCAGCCTCCTTTTCTCAGCTGCTGGTGACACTGTCTTTGTGTCAGGGAGCCTCTAAGGTGGCCCCAAATGATCCATGCACTGAGTATTCATGGCCTTGCATAATCCCTTCCCTTTGAGTATGAGAGGGACCAATGATTCACTTCTAACTAGTAGAATACAGCAAAAGTGATAGGATGTCCTTCTTTTTATTAGATTCCATAAGATTGTGACTTTCATCTTCTTAGCCAACTATCACTCTATTGCCTTCTTGGTTTGAACACTTTGATGTGACAAACTAGCCATGGACATGTCTATGTGGTGAGAAATGGAGGGGGACCTCCAGACCACAGCCAGCAAGGAAGTGAATCCTTCCAATAACCGCATGAGCTGGAAGCAGATCTTTCCCCAGTTGAGCTTAGCCTTTGCTGAGCCCTTGATTGCTGCCTTGTGAAAGACCCTGAGACAGAGGAACCAGCTATGCTGCTCCAGGACTCAAGGCCCATAGACATGATGAAATAGTAAACGTGTGTTGTTTTCAGCTGCTAAATTCGTGGACATTTGTTACACAGCAACAGATGTCTAATACAGTCCTCATGGGGGTTTTCCTCCTAAATCTGAGAAGCTCCAACATAGCCCTTGATCACTCAACATGTCTACCACCATCAGGAAGAACTGATGCTAAAAGAAAATGCATGATGTTAAGAGAAAAGGTTTAAAAACATCTAGAACCTATCTCTTCCCTGAGCCAAATTCAACATCAAAGAGACTCACTCCTAAAGAGCATGAGGACAGGGTCAGTAACTTTTTACTCCTTAGCAAGTCCCGGGAAAGTCATTTTCTCACAGTGCATTTTCTAATTTAATATCCATTTATCTGGGTGATTCTGAGGAGAGCCATGACACATCTTTTCTCTGAAATTAGTGATCATTTTGTTAACTGTTCAAAATGGTTTTTTTTTCATGGCCCCCCATAAACTCCTCCCCACCTCTTCCTCCACCCCAGGCGATGCCAGCTATGTACCCCTCCCCAAAACAGTCCACTGTATTATTGTGATTGCTATATCTGTTTTCCTACTTTCTTTATTTGTTCATTCATTCATCTATTTTTTTATTAGCTCCTTTTGTAAGCATCCACACACATATTAGATTGCAACGGCATCATAAGTGTAGGTATCATGTCAGTTTAGCTTCTTCCCACATCCCTAACACAGGGCTTGGCATCAAGTAAGTACTTGATAAATGTTGTCTGAAAAAAAATTGCTCTAAAATTCATAAGGGGAAAACAAACTATTTCACCTGCTAAAGAGAATGATAAAGAATATGATGTAAGAAGAGGAGTAATGAATAAACACTTGTTGACTGACTCCTTTTTTTCAGGCACAATGCTGTAGCCTGACAAGTATTGTCTCCTTTAAATTCACAAAACTAAGATAGCTACTATTTAATCTACAATGGATTAAAAGCTTTGAGAGTTTAAAACTGGCCTATGTTCCAAATATAGGAAGAAGCACTGTTGGAATCTTCATCTTGTCTGTTGATGCCAAAATTTGTTTCCTTTCTATTAATCCACATTGCTTTAACACTATTGAAAATATTCACTTGAAAGATACATGAAGAAAAGTTACCTTAGCAGAACTGAGGTTACCAGAGGCGGGAAAGGGGGAGGGAGAAGAGGAGTAAAGGAAGTATCAGGAAATGGCCATGAAAAATGATTGCATAGTGTAATGGTGAATATACTAATTATCTAATTTGAGCATCACATATTGTATGCAGGTATTGGTGTTCAATGCTCTACCCCACAGATATGTACAATCAACTATGTTACAATAATATATGTATATATATAAAACCAATTGCCTTAGTCTGTTTGGGCTGCTATAACAAAGTATCATAAACTGGGCAGCTTATAAACAACATAAATTTATTTCTCAAAATTTCTGGGAAGTGCAAGATCAAAGCACTGGAAGATTCAGTGTCTGGTAAGGAGCTGCTTTCTAGTTCATAGATGTCACATTCTTGCTGTGTCCTCACACAGTGGGAAGAGCAAGAGACTTCCCTGGGGCCTCTTTTATTAGAGCACTATTTTTATTCTTGAGGGCTCCACCCTCATGACTTAATCATCTCCCAAACACCCCCATTTCCTAATACCATTACATTGGGAGGTTTCAACATACAAATTTGGGGGAGAGGGGACACAAACATTCAAACCATAGTCCCAAATATTTTGCATATTACCTGCCAATACTTAGTGACATTCATACAAATTTTATACAATTATGAATGTGGTGTATATGTCATAAATATCTTTCATGCTTCTACATAGTCTTCATATTTTTACAGGACTGCATTACACTCCATGATAGTCAAAGAATCATGATTCACAAACAATTTCCTTCTACCTGCCCAAAGGAAATCAGGAGAGAGAGAAAAAAGAAATAAAGATTAAGAAGAGTCTATTGAAAATATTTAAAATATGATGAAATAAATCCTACATTAAGTGTAATTACAATAAATGCTAATGGGTTAATCTCACCATTTAAAATACCAAGATTCTTAGATCTTGTTTTAAATTAAACCATCTCACAATATGTTTCCTCAATAAATTTACTAAAAACAAAAGCATGAAGAAGGGTTCAACAATGGAAAAAAATTTCAAAGATAGAGTAGTCAAATTGGACAAAAAAAGCCTGGACCAACAATAATAACATTTGGCCAAATTATCATAAGTCAAAAATAAGGATGTTATTTAATAGAAGGAACAATGTACTTGTAAGATATTAAATGAATTATGAAGTATTTAGACTGTTTTCTGACCACCCACAGTGCAATCAAGTTAGAAATTAAACAGCATGGACTTAAAATCCCTAAGTTTTGGAAACAGTGAGTGGTAATATGACTTCCTGAGGCTAAGGGAGAAGCAGGTTGGATAAAATTCATAAATTTTAGTTTCAGTAGTGTACCAAAGACCTATTGAATAAACAATGTAAATATCATACAGGAAGAGATAGATAGATAAATAGATAAAGATGTAGAGATATAATATGCCATCAAGGGGAGAGGTAATGTCTTCTATGTACCAGGCTTTCTAACTGTACTATTTTCCCTGGTTCTTGCTAATTCTGAATGTATTTTTGTGTCTTCTTTCACATAGTATTATTTTTGTAAGATTCACTATATTGTCATGGCTATTTACAGTATATTCATTTTCAAGGCTGTATAGTATGACATTGAATAAATTCATCACAATTTATCTATTTTAAAATTGTGGGATATCTCTACTATTTCCTTTTTCAGCAGCTTCATACAATGCCGCAATAAAAATTCATGTACGGGCAGGCCCGGTGGCTCACTCAGGAGAGTGCGGTGCTGGGAGTGCAGCAGCACTCCCGCCACGGGTTCGGATCCTATATAGGGCTGGCCGGTGCTGTCACTGGCTGAGCGTGGTGCAGGCGACACCAAGCCGAGGGTTGCAATCTCCTTACTGGTCACATAAAATAAAAAAAAAAAAAAGAATTCATGTACACCTCCCCTTGTGCACACAGGCAAACATTGCTCTAAGGTATGTGGTGATGTGTGAAAGTGTGGGTTCTTGGGATATGTGCATGTTTAAATGTCCCAGGTAATGCCAAGATTTTGTCTCAAGTTATTATATGGATTTACACTGCCACCCACAGTGTAGAAGCATCTCTGGTACTCCACAGACCCCCACACACATTTCCTTTGGGCAATTGGCACACAGCACTCAGGATCGCGCTGTGTCCCGACACGGGTGCTCCAGACCCGCCGCCATTTTTCCCCTATTTAGTGGTGTCTCATTAGAGTTTTAATTAAAATTTCCCTTAATGAGATTGGGCATCTTTTCATGTCTCTTGGTGGATTGATATCACTCTTGTGATGTGCGTATTCAAGTTTCGATCTCCATTTCTCTCATCGTTTTATAAGGTGAGCATTCCTTCTTATATGTATGTATATCAAACACACTTTTCAACTTTTTAACTTATATTTTCACTTTATGGTGTCTCATGGTAACTACATATCATATAGTAGAATCTGTCAATCTTTTTCCTGTCTTTGGACTTTCCTCTTTAAAAATCCTTCCATACCTGAACTCATGAGGATGTTCTTCCATATTACCTTATAAAATTCTTATAGGTCTGGTTTGCATATATAAGTGTTTAATCAAATTAAGGAAAGGGATGTCTGTACAATAATATTGGCATTAATTTTATTGTTTCCTACACCATAATTGCCCACTTGTTTTATTGACGGTTCATACTTTTATCCGCTCTGCAGAGGGTCTCACTCACAAGATGACCATATTTGCACAGTCTCTTTCTGTACTTTTTGGGTCCAATTATCTAGTTTTCTGTTCAAAACTTACACTCACAATTACTATAGTTATGTAAGTGCTACAGACAGCGCCTAACTTCTTTTTTCAAGAGCGGCTTGGCTGTTCTTGGCCCTCTGCTCTTCCAAATAATTTTGGAATCAGTCTGTCAAGTCCGGGCTGACCCGTGGCACACTCGGGAGAGTGTGGTGCTGGGAGCGCAGTGGCACTCCTGCCGTGGGTTCGGATCCTATATAGGGATGGCTGGTGCACTCTCTGGCTGAGCGTGGTGCGGACACCAAGCCAAGGGTTGCGATCACCTTACCGGTCACAAAAAAAAGAGACAGTTTGTCAAGTCCTGTGTATTTTTTTTAATTGCAGCAAAACATATAGAACATAAGAATTTCCAATTTTGAAGTACACGCAAGTATTGAAACAACACAGCGTACCCCACAAATATGTATAAGTAAATGTTAAAATATTAAAAAGAATTTCTGCTGTAAGCATACTTAAACATACAATTGGGTAAACCTACAACAACACAGCGTACCCCACAAATATGTATAAGTAAATGTTAAAATATTAAAAAGAATTTCTGCCGTAAGCATACTTAAACATACAATTGGGTAAATATACAGTTATGTTCACAATACTGTGTAACCACTGCCTCTATTTCCGAAACTTTTTCCTCATTCTAAACACAAACTCTGTACCTATTAAGCAAGAACTTCTCATGATTGCTTTCCTTCCATTTCTAGTAAACTCTGACATATTCCTGTCCCTGAAACTTTTTTCTTTTTAATTAATTTTTTTCTTAATTGACCCATGATAATTGTGTATATTTATGGAATACCATATATTTGGAGAGGTGACAGGTCCCATGTATTTTGTTACTTTTTGAAATTCTGTTTGCATGAAATTCATAAATCAACCGAGAGAGAATAAACACCTTTACAATAGAAGGTCTTCAAATGCATAAAGGTTGTGTATCTTCTTTTTATTTGTGTCTTCCCCAAATATTTTTCTGTGTATTTTCATCATTTTATGGCTGAATTTGGAAATACTTAAGAGATTTTCTATGTAGACCTTTCAATGCATGATCATGTATATCCCCTGTTTATTAAGGAATTAAATATATATTTCAATATAATTTTATACATCAATAAGAGAAAATTAAAATTTTCATAATATTGATTTTGAGTCCATAAACATGTTAATAATGCTCCACTTATTCAGGTGCTCTTATATGTCTTTGTACACAGTTTAGTTAAATTTTCACTTAAAGACAATGAAATATCTGGATTTATTACATGCACCTGATGTTTTTATGTTATGATACCTGTAGTCTTTTGTAAATATTTCATTTTGTATCAAAATATTCTAGGTATTTAGTTGGTTAGAGTGTGGTGCCAAGAACACCAAGGTCAAGGTTTCAATCTCTGCACCAGCCAGCTACCAACAAAATAATGCTCTTGGTATATAGAAACACAAGCAATCTTTGTGTACTGATCTTGATGCAGAAAACTTGGTGCTCATATATTCTAAAAGGTGTACATAGATTATTTTGTGTTTCTGGGTATACAATATAGTGTACGAATAATGATAATTTTGTATCTTTCTAATTTTTAATACTTTTGTTTCTTGTCTGATATTTATGATAGGTTTGTGTGTACATACTTTTTTTTGTTTAAGACACATCCATTTTACACCAGTTTATCTATGTTTCTTTTATAAAGCATTATGTTTAATGAAATAACATGATCATTTACATTGACTGCTTTACATTTTTATGTAAAATATTTCACTAGGCCTAAAAGTAGAAAAACTATGTAATGATGTCCTGTATCTCAGCATCAACAATTGTAAACATTTAGTTAATTGTGTTTCATCTGTAACCCCCTCCCACTAATTTGCTTTAGTAACTTAAAGAAAATCTCAGGCAGTATGTAACATAACCATGATTATGTAGCTGTACCTCTGAAATATAACACCTTTTATAAAAACGCATCTCTCTCAAAGGCACTATGTAACTTAACCTGTATTTTTTTAAGTATGTATCTCAAACATATAACACCTTCTTTTGAAAATATAACTACTAGCCATTATTATACTTAACAAATTAACAAAATTCCTTAATATGTCCTAATACCCAATCCAAAGTCAAATATTGTAATTTCCTCAAAAAATGTCTTTTTATAGTTATTTTTTGTTCACATTAAAATCTAAACAAGGTCCACACATTAACTTAATTATTTCGCTTGTCTCTTGTATCATACAACAATAATACATTGTCTTTCCGTGCATTGTATGATATTTATTCATATTCTGTGCGTTGTCTATTTGTGCCATTTTTTTTAGTAAAACAGGATCATTTGTTCTATAGAAAGTTCTACATCATATACTTTGCTGACTGTTTCATCATGACGTCATTTTACTTGTTCATCACCAGATTTAAGAGTAGAGGCAAGAGAGAAAAAAGATCTGATGGAGAGGAAGGGGGCTCTTCACTTTTATGCCAAGAATTTAGAAAATTGTGCTGAAGCCACATGTCAGGAGACTCTCTCACAAGCTTGGGAAAACAGGCAGGCTCAGCAGATCTGTGGCTTCTCATAGATCCTATGGTTGGATCTGGGTCTGGTAGCTAACAGCTTCGTGCCAACATTGTCATTGAATTCACATTCAGGGGGAATCCAGTTACTATGAAAACCCATACAAGAATCAGCCAAGCCCCTTAATCACAGGCAGAAGCAAAGCACACACAGTAAGCCATGTCCAGATGGGGTTCTCACTGCCAAGGCCCCACATGAAGATCAGCCCAACAGAATGAGGGCCAAGTTTTTGAGATACTTGATAAATCCCAACAAGTCAAAAACTACAGCAGATATTATAGCAGATATTATAGTTTCTCCATCTTGAACTCTTGACACTTGGGGCTGTATCATCCTTTCTTGTAGGTAGGGCCATTGTGAGCATTGCATGATATTGAGCAGAATCCTGGTCATAAAAAGCAAGAATGTTTCCAGACATTGGCAAGGTTATTCTGGGGAACAAAATTACCCGTGTTTGAGAGCCAGTGTTTTATAGCAGTCATCTGGTACAACGCCTTGCATTACATATAAAATAAATGAGGCCCAAGTGGAAAAGTGACTTTACATCTCTGGATCTCTAGGACTGAGTTTCAGAACATGATGCTTTTGAGTGTCTGGCATACAATAGGTGCACAGTCTGCTAAATGAGCCCCTAAAGGTCCTAAAGTCTCGCCAATCATTTGTAACAATCATTCTTTCATTCCAAAACTTGTTGAGCATGTACTGGGTACTGGAGACACATAGATGGGTAGGATGTGCTCTCTCCCTCAGCCAATCTGAAGAGTAAAAAAGTATAGGCAAAGCAAGATCACAGCAAAGATGATCACAAAAGTCTAAATACAGAGTATTAGGATAATGAATAGAGCTGGTCCATGTTAGGGACAGAATGGTTTCCTTAGAGAGGACATCTGTCTGAAGCTTGACACATATTGCAAGTCACCTGTCAAGAAAACATGTTCCAGGAAGACAAAATAGCAACAGCCAAGGGAGAAGGGTAAGGTGCAAGTCAATGAAGTCAGCAAGGGCAAGAAAGCAGAGAGGACTTGGGAGGTGAGGATATGAAATTGATGGTACCCCATGTGTGGCACTGAATGGTGCCATCCTGAAGAGTCCAGACTTTAATCAGATATCAATGGATAGATGGAGTATTTTTTAAAGCCATGACAAAGACATGCTTAAAAATGTTGGTGCTCCAGGCTAGGCGTCCACAACAGTGCTGCCTCCATTTTCTCGGGTGGGGGCAGACACGGCCAGCTCAGATCAGGCAGGCCAGCCATCTTTGCTTGGCATGGCTCCTCACTGATACATGCCACTTGTGTACCTCGCCACGGGGCCCCCCGGGGCCTGTGGACTGGCCTACAATCCCACTCCCCCCACGGATCTCTGACGGGGCTGGTAGCGTGGGGAGCCCCCAGCCAGCGTCGGGAGGGCAGGGAAGAGGAGCCCGCCAAGATTGTCTCTCCACCACACCCTGGGCTTCAGCCCCAGGTAAACTCCCTGTTTCCGGGAGGCAGATACCATCTCTGTGGGCCTCAGTTTGGAAGAACCCCTAACTGATTTCTGGTTGGGAGAGGGGAGCCCAGAGCACTCTGGAGCTAGATTGAAGCTGCCGGAGACCTCTCCCAGAGGTCGCCCAGGTGGACCCGTGCTGGGGGGATTCAAAGAGGAGCTGTGTGCCGTGGGACCCTCCCCCGAGGAGCTCACACCCTGCAGTTGAAGAGACTAGACACCTGAAACTCTTCCTGGGCAGGGCAGGGCAAGGCACAGCTTTGATGTCTCAGCTGGAAGATGAGGTTTGCAGAAGACACGCCTCAGTCCTGTTCTGAGCGCACAGAGTGGGGAGGGGTCCGGCAAAAGAAGGTGGAGTCATGAAAAAAAAATTACACACCCTGTGGGACCCCTTTGCAAGGCTCAACAGCCCCACCTAGTGCACACACAGTGGGAAAATGCCCCGATAGCGAGGTGCAGAACACACATACCTTGCGGGACCAGCAGGGCAGTATCCAGCAACTTAGAAGAGTTCAAACTGACCAGAGAGGAGACTTCCCACAGAGGTCCAAGACCCGAATGAAACTCCCTGCCAAAATGAACAAACACCCAAAAGAGATACCAGAAATGCAAAAAACCAAGAAAGTACACCACCAAAATTTAATAAATCTC
>NW_007733274.1:0-9630 GCF_000696425.1 Galeopterus variegatus
TGATACCATCAAGGAGGGGCATTATGCTAATGTGGAAGCTATGTGACCAGGGTGGAGAACTGAGCCCTTGCAGAAGCGAAAGGGTTTCTGTTTAAGTCAGGAGGCTTCATGTAAAGGGAAGGGGGAAGGGTTTGGTGCTGGAGTGGAAGACAAGGCCGGCAGCTATTTTGTGCTTATTGTGTGCACAATGGCACTGGTCAATCCAAGACCCATCATTCCCACCTTTTAAGAATAGGGAGAAGGGAAAAGGGGCAAAGGTCTCATTCTTCTGAAGCTACTTCCTGCTGGAGATGGGCGAAGATATGGAATAAATAAAAGATTTATGTTGGCAGGTAACACAATTAGGTGGCAGGGTATTGGTTTCATGTGGGGAGGCTGTATTCCTCTGGGGAAGGGTCGCTGGTTCTGAGGGGCTGATATCCTTGCAGGAACAATTCAGCAACCTTTTGGTTGGTGAAAGCCTGCATACATTCCTGCAATGAATTAGAGAAATAACAAAGAGACAGGGACCAAAAAGTAGGATGAGTCCCAGCACAGTTAGGGGTCCTAGTAGGGGCATAAGCCAGGGTATCCAAGGGTTCAGTGACTGCCCCCCCCAGGTGTGTTTGTATTTTGTAACCCTTTGCATTGGTGATCAATGCTTGCTTGTTAATGGTTTAAGTTGTTTTGGATCACCCCAGACTCATTTACGTAATAGCAGCATTCTTCCCCAAGAAGAGGCAGGTGCCTTCCTTCTTGGCTGTAAGGAAGTAAAGGGCCTGACGGTTCTGTAAAGTGACTGTCACAAGTGAGGTGACCTGTTGCTGGAGGGAGGAGATGCTGTCTATACTTAGTTCTTCTGAGAGTTTGCTAACTGAGAGGCAGTAGCAGGGCACACTATGCCAGTCCCAGTCACAGGAAGGATCCCTGCCCCAATTAAAAGGTACAATTAGTGCCCTATGGGAGCAGGGGCACTTCCTGAGAGGGAGGCCAAAGTCAGTCCCAGTCCCGTCTCCATCTCTCCATCTTTCTGGAGGGTGATATCAGGATTAGTCAAATGAATATGCAAGAAATTGAGTTAGGGGGCAGGCAACAGGATAACGTAGTTTTACAAAGGAAATATATTCTAGTTATAGGGCATGGGTGAGGAGGGGGTAAGTGAATGGTAGCATCTGGTGTTAGCGAGGCACAGTGTGGGCAGGCCCCACGCAATGATGACAGTCCCCACACAATGCTGATAGTCCCCACTGAGGTGAGATTAAGGAAAGTGAAGAGATGTTTATGGAAACGTTGCAGGCTGCATCGACAGGGAGGCGGGTGACCACAAAATGTTTCTCGCAAAGTGGGAGACAGATGAGTCACTCGGGGACTAGTCTGACTCGCTGAGGACTGCATTGTCCCTGCAGACCTGGAACCTCCATGTTCCAGGTAAGGGGGAGCTTGAGATAGGAGGAAAAACACAGGAAGGAAGGGAAGGGTTAGGGAGCCAAAAGAATTTAAAGGGCATGTTGTCACAGTGAAATTGCTAAGAAGCATCCTACTGATGGGAGGTAAAGGAGGCCAGGAGAAATCTTCCCATAATGTTACACTCTTTTGGGGCAGCTGCTGCCAATCCTGTAGCAAGCACTAGAACAGACAGTGTAATAGCAGCTCCTGTGCGAGGGATGTGGAGCGGCCTGCAGGAGTGAGAGGATAATCGCCGGGGAAAAGGTCATCCTTCTTCTGGGATTGGGGGAAGAGCGAAGGTCCTGGAGATTTTCAGTTTTGTGGGTCCTCAAGTGGATGAAGCGTGAGGGGATGTCAAGGTGGGGATTGAGCAGGGGGACCCCTCTGGCTTAGTGTTAACAGATTTTTGGGTAAAGTCTCAGGTGCTAGTTTTACCAAGGATAAGTGATACCAAGGGGCCTTTCCTAGTACCTTTACTGCCGTGGGGGTGGGAGAAGTGCTGTATAAGGCCTTCCCAACGTAGTGAGAGGGGCTTTGGGATTCAGGTCTTAACATACACTTGCTGTCCTGGGCTCAGTTTAAAGTCTGAGAGGGTGTTGGGGAAAGAAGGAGGTAATAGAAGGTTGGCCTGTTCCCGAAGAAGATCCCTAATGAGCGAAAGACTAGGGAGATACTGGCCTAAAGCTGATGAGCTGGAAGGGAGAGGTGAGAGTGAAGGGTCCACTGTACATAAGTTCGAGGGGGCTGAGGCCTGTGTGCTTGCGGGGGGCAGCCCGTAGGTGAGTGAGTGACTGGTGGGGAGGCCAAAACAAGGGATGATTCCTGAGGTGAGAGCATGTGTTACAGCTGTAGCATCCTCTGAAGTGCAGGGAAAAATCTCAGTCCAACCTGAAAAGGTATCTACTAATGTTGGAAGAGAGCGTGTCCTTTTGTGGGGAGAGTAATATAAGGGCTGAAGAAGGCGTAGTAGGGATTCATAGCCTATATGAACTGAATTATGGAAATCTAAAAGGATTTGCTCAGCTTGTGTGGTAGGAAGGACATAGTGACCAGAGAGAGTATACCAGTTGTCCTTTCTCTGTGCCCCCAACTGTTGGAGGTGTTGTATTTTATGAGGTGTGCATTGGGGTAAGGGTGTAGGGGCCATGAGAAGGACCTGAGCAGGAGAGGAAGAGTGGGGGCCTGGCGATTGAGCAGCCTGTTTTGCGGTTAGATCCACCAGTTTGTTTCCCTGGGCTACGGTGGTCGTTGGGGATTTGGTGTCCTCTGCAGTGTATAACCCCAACCTCCTTTGGGAGT
Source organism: Galeopterus variegatus (assembly GCF_000696425.1). Taxonomy (NCBI): domain Eukaryota; kingdom Metazoa; phylum Chordata; class Mammalia; order Dermoptera; family Cynocephalidae; genus Galeopterus; species Galeopterus variegatus. The sequence continues at coordinate 2,725 of NW_007733274.1, forward strand.
TGTGCAGCCTCAATAGCTTGTGTTAGATGTACTATGGCATAACCTACCTGGGGGGTGAGAATGGAGGTTGTGCTCCCATCTATGAACCGTGTAATAGGAAGCGGGGAGTTGTGTGGAAAGGGATTGAGAAAGAAGTCTAAAGCCTCTGTGCAATTATGTTTTAAGGGTCGTGAGTGTTTGGGGATAAGAGTGGCTGGATTTTAAGGGAGGACGAGGTTTAAAGGAGAACTGGGAATTTTCAATGAAAGTAAGGTGAATAAGTTGTAGGCGGGAAAGAGAGAGAATTGACATGGCCTATGGCTGAGAAGGTCTTGATTGTTGTTCAAAAGTTAGTTTAGAGCTTTCCTGTGCTAAAAGGGCAGCTGCTGCCAAGGCCCGTAAACAGGGGCCCATTCTCGAGCTGTGGTGTCTAGTTGTTTAGAGAGGTTTGTAACCAGGGGGAAAATATCTCCTGCCTTTTGTCCCCAAACCCTGACTGCCGATCCTTGGGTTTCAGTGACATATAGGATAAAAGGATGAGAGAGGTTTGGGAGGGATAGAGCTGGGGCTGCGAGGAGAGCAGCTTTTAATCACTGGAAGGGAGAATGAATGGGCTTTGTGAGATCTAAAGGAATGGCAGGATCTCCTTCGGCTGCCCAGTAAAGTGGTTTTGCTAACACACAAAGTTAGGAATCCACATGCGGAGATATCCTGCAAGCCCCAGGAAAGAGAGAATTTCACTCTGTGGTAGGAGTAGGGAGTTCAGAAACTAGACTTTTGTGATCCACTGTTATTTCTCTGGTGTTAGGGGTGAGGTGGACTCCCAAATAGGTGACTTAAGGAGAAGAAATTTGGGCTTTGCTGGGGGACACTCGATGTCCCCTAAAGGCGAGGAAATTAAGGAGAGCAACAGTGTGGGTCTGTGAATCCTCACAGGAGGGGCTACAAAGGAGGAGGTCATCCACATATTGTATTAAAGTGCTAGAGGTTGGAGGAAGTTCAGATAAGTCTTGAGCTAAGGTCTGGCCAAAGAAGTGGGGGCTATCCCAAAACCCCTGAGGTAGTACTGTCCAAATAAGTTGTTGGGAAAGGCATGTGTCAGGATTAGTGCCATACTATATAGTATGAGCCATTAGGCTTTATAACCAGAAGGATGGGTGCATTAAAAGGTGAGTGGGTTGGCCATAAGAGATGAGAAGAAAGGAGTTTATGTACAATGGGTTTTAAGCCTATTAGAAGTTTGTTAGCGATGGGGTATGTGGGACATTAGGGAACAAAGAGGGGTTCAGCAATTTAACAAGGAAAGAGTAATGGTGTGTAGCAATGGAGGGAGAAGTGTCTCCTACTATGGATTAACCTTGTCTGAGCGGGAGGCAAAGGCAGAAGCCTCATGGGCCAGGTCTGGGGTGACCTGTAACAGGAGCATAGTAGCTGGAGTTAAAGTGTTTTGGGTAAGAGTGGCTTTGAGTTTGAAAAGAATGTCCTGTCCCAGTAAGGGGGTTGGGCATTGAGGCACTATTAAGAATTTGTGTGTGAATTGGGTGTGATGTAGGGTGCAGGAAAGGGGTTGAGTGGTCCGTGGACAGTATTCTTATCCCGTGACCCCTACTATTGTGATAGAGGACGGGGTTGCTGGTCCTGCATACTTAGGAAGGGTAAAGTAAGCGGCCCCTGTATTGATGACAAAAGAGATCAGCTCACCTGCCACGAGGCGAGTTACCTTGGGTTCACATGTGGTGATCTCCATGGGGGCCTCAGGCCCTGGGCATCTTCAGTCCTCCTCCTGGGCAAAGCCAAGAAGCCCCAGTAGGGATGGCCATGAAGCCAAAGGCTGTGGGTTGGGGACTGGGCCACTCCTCTGGTGAGCAGAACAGCCAACCCCCCAGTGATTTGGCTGTGTGCAGTGAGGACAGGGTCTGGGAGGCAGCCTGGGGTTGCAACAGGCCCATGCAGAGTGGCCCAGCTGACAACATCTGAAGCAGTTCCAGGGTGGCTTGCCTCTTGAGGCAGCCAGCTTTGGAGTATGTGAGCCACAGATGGCATTAGCCAGGAGCTGGTACTTGGCCTGATCTCTTTTGTAATGATCCTTTTTTTTTTCCTTTCTCTATTGTTAAAAACCTTGAAAGCTGCATTGAGGAGGTAGCGTAAAAGGGCCATTCCTGCAGGGGAGTTTGGATCTGTATGTGTGTATTTATGTAGAGCCTCAGAGAGGTGGGTTAGGAATTACTAGCCTTTTGGAGGCCATAAATCAAGTGTGTGATCATGTTATCCCAGAGATCCCAATCCCTGTGTCTGGCTTAGTGGTCCCAATTTGGGTCCATGCAAGGAATGGCAATGGCTCCCACAGGCCGCCTATTATTTTGAGCACGTACCTTGTCTACCTACTGTTGGGCCGCTATCCAGCCCTGTTCCCTGTCTCCAGGGGAAGGATATATGTCTGGGTCAGACTGGAAGGATCCAAGTCGTTTTTTAATTTGGAAAAGGTTTGAAAGAGAAAAGGGGACATGAACTTGGACAATCCCTCCATCCCAGCCACTTCACAGAGGGGGATATAAAGGAGCTGGGGCTGAGGACAAAGAGAGGGAAGATGTGAAGGGGCTGGCAAAGGGTTTGGAGCTTAAGAAGGTAGTCGAGGTGGCCCATATGGGGAGCAGAGCAGTCTGATGGATTAAAAGATTAATCTGAGTCAAGAAGGGAAGGTGAGGCATGAGCTAGGGGAATTTGAAATGTAGGACAGTTTTGACAGAGAGAAGAATGCATTCAGAGATGGAAGAAGTTTTGAACATAAAGGAATCTCTCCAGCTTTTGCCATTTTGGTGAGTATCTAAATCGAGAGTGCCATCTTCTGGCCTCTGGGATCCATTGTCTAGTTTTAAAACCCAAAATGAGGCATTTGGATTTTAATTCTCCCTGGAGGCCAAGGAGGTAAATTGGCCAGGAGATAGCCCAAGGGCATGCAGCATGAAGGTTTGGATTGTGAGGATCCCATTTAGAGGGTGAGAAAGGGAACCAGCAGTCCTGGTAGAATGCCAACAAAGAGCATCCTCTTTGGTGTGCATCTTCTTTTTGAGTGAGAAGCCACTGACTGGCTAGCAGAGCATTCTCCAATAGCTGGGGGGCATGAGAAATGTTCCCTTGACCAGGTGCCTGGGCTTTGTGAATGAGAGAGAGAGCAAGTGACCCACTGACTCACCCTGAATTGAGGCGGATGTTGGATGGACTGGTCTGAAATGGCAAAAAGGAGAGAGCCCCAAATGTACCCAGTTTGGCAGGTCCAGGAAGGGCAGCTGGGAGGAGCCAATCAACCCAAGAGAGGGGATCATCCAACAGTCTGGCCAAGACCCTTTCTGCATTTCAACACCAAATTGAAAGAAAGTGAGTCAAGATACAGGGTACCGATCAAGCTTTATTAAAGGAAAAGAATCTGCCAGGCTGTGCTCAAACTGGGGGGCAGCTCAGGGCTGCCCTCAAAATGGAGGACAGCACCAGGTGTGGAGGCAGGAGAGTTTATATAGTGCACCAAGGGCTGGCTGATACCATCAAGGAGGGGCATTATGCTAATGTGGAAGCTATGCAACCAGGGTGGAGAATTGCACCCTTACAGAAGCAAAAGTGTTTCTGTTTAAGTCGGGAGGCTTCTCATAAAGGGAAGGGGGGAAGGGTTTGGTGCTGGAGTGGAAGACAAGGCCTGTGGCTATTTTGTGCTTGTTGTGTGCACAATGGCGCCGGTCATGTCCAAGATCCATCAGCAACCATTTTTTAAAATATATGCAACCTCCTTGTTAGGGATAATTACCTCTAAGGTAAGAATTCACTGTTTGGACAGGAGAACTGTTATTTTTTAATCCTATCTAACTGAACAAGTCCTAAAAGCACACATTTAGTAACACTGAACTATTAAAACACCCTAACCACAAACAAAAAACTATTGAATAAATCTCTGAATGCAATAAGGTTTTTAAAGGAATTTAGTTCATTCATATATCTAGAATGCACCTCTGCAATCACACATGTATAAAATAATAAATTTTGAATTTGTGAAATTTAAATTACGATTGCTTATATAGTATCTATTCTATTACAACTTGAAGAATTACAAAGATCTGAAACATTTCTTTTTGTTTGTTTGTATTTACTCTAAAAATGTTTTATTATTTATCCTTCAGGCTGGGGGCAGAAAGTACATGACTCTAAAAGAAACATTGATATGTGTCCACAGAGAAGAATAAAACACAGGGTTTGGCTGCAAGAAGTTGACAGGCAACTGTATAGACAATCTTATCTCCAACTTGAATTGATGGCTTAGATTACGTGGCCAGAGGTTACAAGAAATTATTTTCAGTTAAATAACTTAGAATGTTCTTCTTTTTATTTCCTTTATTTTTTTTTCAATTTGAAATGAAAATGAACCATAATTTATTCTTCTATGTATCCAAAGGGCTTCCTTAGTATTTATCTGAGACATCCTGTGAAACAAATCTTGACTGCCACTTAGTTGTATGAAGGTGTTATTTTGATCAAGTTTCTTAACTCATTTTTTGAGTCTCTGTGGCACTAAGCTAATGTCAGAATCCTGCCAACATCACCAATTGTAGTGCTCTGGCTCTGTAGGAATCCTGCCCACATCGCCAATTGTTGAGCTAAGGCTGGGTCTGGAGCTCACAGACCCTTCAAGCCCATTCACACACTGGGTCACAAACCCTTCACACAGCAGGATTCAGGTCACTAGACCCCTCGCACTCCAGGCTGGGTCAGCAGAGTCCTCACACACAGGTTTATGAGCTAGGTAACCAGCAAACAGGTCCTTGGAAGCCGTAGGTTGGAAAGCATGGCTGTGCGTGGCAGCCATACCAGGCAGGAAATGCCAGCCAAATCGCGGTGTTGTACAGGCGCACCAACTCCACCCACACACACACACACACAATTTGTTTACTGAACCACCCCCAACCGGACCTGAGGTGAGGGGAGCCTGATTAAATTATTCTGTTTTCCCAACAGCCTCTTATCGTAGCATGGGGCTAACAGCAGGTGCCTTGTGATATGGTGGTGACAAGTAAAGGAGGAATCCCATGTAAAGCTTGGCCTGGTACCTGGCATATTATAGGTACATAGTAGCTTTTATTGCAGTTACTTTTATTGCTGTTGTTATTTTGACTAGTGTGTATTTCTAATAATTATCCCTAAAGTGTTACAACGAGAAAGCAGAGAATGTAAGACATGGAGAGACACTTTACCCTTAGCCAGGGTATGTTCATCCCTAAGCAACAGAGCAAGTGTCTAGTGGTGTCTGCTGTGTGCTTCCCAGATGTTCTCCTAGTCCCCTGTCCCATAAGATGAAGACAGTATGCTGAGGCTGCTGAAGAATTTTGTCTAAATCGATTTGCCTAAATCCACAAATGTCTTAAATGGGGAGCAAGAATTTGACTCCCTGCCTTCAAAATCCATCCTTTTTTCCATCATCAACAGCCTCCAGTCAAACTCTTACTGAAGAATGCAAGAAAAAGTAGCACAATATAGTTTGGGATTTTTTAAACAATTCTGGTTTGTTGTGTAGTAAACCTTTCCATGGTTGTAAACTAGAAGGAAGGACAAAGAAAATGAATAACATAAGATAGAAGGTTTTTATTGCATATGTCCTATAAGGTCTTATAAAATTAGAGAATAAAATTAGAGAAAAATGGAATGTTGCTATAAAAGTAACAACGGGTCCAACATTGATGTTTATCATTGTGTTAATAACAACTAAAAAATATTTCTTCATAATACTAAGACTAAACATTTTTTAAAATCATTCAAAAATCACCACTAACATTCCGTTTGTTCATAGCTTTACAGTAGCAAATGGAACTCTGAGTTCCCCTGAAGCCGCTTTTAACACCACCTGTTGCAGGAATGGCTAATTTGGACTGATTATCCGCTTCTAGCCTCTGTATTAATGTGCAATATCCCCAAAGGGTAAAATATTAAAAAAAGATAAATTTATTTATTTACGAAAGCAATGGCATCAAAAGTAAAAAAGAATAATGTCAAAAGAACAGGAATAAAAATAAACAAATTTTCAAGTAGCAACAGATAAACCTGAACAAGCACTTCTGTGAGGGAATCAGCAGCAACAGAACGAAGCATCCCACCTGCACGTCTCCACTCTTCCCAGGTGTGTTTTGCCACAATTTGTCCAGACTGCCCATCCACCTGTTGCTCCAAACTGTTCCTTTCCTCTCCTCTGAGTTGAGACCTCCGTCCGGCACCAGGGATGTCTACAAAACGTTGAGCATCAGGATAGTCCCATAACTTTGCACTAAATACCAAAGCAGTGGAATACTTTCGAGCCGTCTCTCCCTTATTTCAAAGAGATAGAATGGCAACTGAATTTGATCTTGGGGAATGGATGGTAGAGGAAGAAATAATCCTTTATGATTTAACCCCTTCATTGTAAAAATTCCCTGATAATATGCACGTCTTTCTTACCAAAAAGATACACTAAGATCTGTAGCAATGGGAGATTTTGTTGTTGTTGTTATTGCTTGTTTATTAGTGAGTTTCAAGGGATCATTCCTCTGGTTGAGGGAAAGGAACTTTCAGCAGTGGTTCAATCACACAACTTAAGGAGGTCAAGGTTACAGGCATTCTTAATCACGTTCCAAAGCACTGAGCCTAGCGGCATAGCTGGAAATAGCTCGACCCTTGCTTTAAGGTTTTTACTGCTGAGATCGCCTAGACTGGACTGAGTTTACGTTCATCCTGTTTTCACCTGCCTTTTGTGTAGGGACTGCACCGTACCCCCAAAAATCTTATGTTGAATTCACAATCCACAGTAATCCAGAATGAGACTGTATTTGGAGATAGGGACTTAAATAGGTAATTAAGTTAAAAATGAGGTGATTAGGGTGGGCCCTAATCCAAAATGACTGGTGTCCTTATAAAAAA
>NW_007733274.1:10548-14940 GCF_000696425.1 Galeopterus variegatus
TTCTACTGACAAAACCAATGGTCAAACTAAAACTCATACCCTCCCAAGTATTTAAATACTTAAGCAACAACTCTGCTAGAGAGGAAGCACTGAAAGCCAGGGGACTGTGACTTACAGATGTTAATGATCCGCGCAGGTCACAGCCCAGCAGGCAGCAGGTGTGGATGAGGTGGAGATTGATGGAGATTGGATGCGTTGTCCCCTCCAAAGCTCATGTGGAAATGTGATCCCCAGTGTGGCAGTGTTGGAAACTGATTGAGTCATGGTGGCGGATCCCTCATGAGTGGATTCATGCTCTCCCTGGGGGAGGGGGGGAGTAATGAGTGAGTTCTCGCTCCATTAGTTCCTGCAAGAGCTCATTGCTTAAAAAGACCCTGGCACCTCCTCTCTCTCTCTTGCTTCCTCTTGCCATGTGATCCACTTGTACCCGCTGGCTGCTGCCACTTTCCTCCATGAGTAGAAGCAGCCTGAGGCCCGTGCCAGATGCAGCTGTCCCAGAATCGTAAGCCAAATAAACCTCATTCCAGTTTCAGGTATTCTGTTACAGCAGCACAAAACGGACCAACACAGAGATTGTGACTCCAGAGCCACGTATTTAACCATTACAGCTAACCCTCCCTTCCTTGCGTGTGCATGGAATTGTCACCCAAGGTGAGCCTCAGCTACCTAGGAGCCATCGAGGACCCCAGTGTGGACTTACACAGTACCCGAGAGGTTATAACATCATCTGTTTAAAACTTGAAACTGGATTTCTACTTGACCTTAATTTAAGCCAATTATACTTTTTTCGTCGTGCTGCTTGTTCTCTGATTTTCTTCCTCTTTGCATATTTATTTATTGAATGAATGAGGTGGAACTTCTAGTTTTAGATTTCTATATTTCAAAATGCGTTCTTCTGTATCTAGCTCTTTTCTACTCCCATCTAACACATGAGTTTTACATAATGAAATTGAAAAATGAAACAATCCCTCGCTCCAGGAAAGTTGCACCGTATTTCTATTTGCCGTGAGACGGAGGAGATGCCTTCTTGATCGGCAGAGGAACTTGTCTATCTTGTCTCCAACACTCAGTCCCTACCCCATTCAGAGGCTGAACCCATCCATAGAACAGAAGAATGTCCAACCAAGGTGGAGGATAACAAGCGCCACATCCCCCGCCGCCCATGTGCGTAGCACCACTGTCTCGCGTGGGTTCTGACCTCGGCTGTCAGCCTGACTGCACAAGCTGCACCCCCATTCTGGGAAGGATGGGGGGATCTGGAAATACATATTTCTTCACCGACTTCTGTGATTTTTTACATTTTCCAGAGCCAGTTACTTCAAAGTTATGTTCAATTAGTAAACGGAACTAAAGAATATACCTAAAATCCATATATTTCTCAGCTTGAATATTGACTTGTAGACTTCTCCAGGCAAAGCAATAAGAGGGTAATAAAGGAAACATTATTGCCGATGATTCAGGACCTGGTGTGCAAGCGAGTTAGCTCACTGGTCGTCCCGAATGGTAAACACCAACACAGAGACATTCAAGCAAGAGCAGAGGAGGTCCTCTGGAATGTTAGATCGACATTCGTGCCAACCATTAACCTCAAACTCCATTCATTTAAGATGCAAGCAACATAAATGACAACACCAGTTTTTAATCTGTTGGGATAAGTGCTCTAAAGATGAAGTGAAGGAGAAACACAATGAGAAGTAGAAAAATGTAAATATCTAACTGAGTATGTCAGGTTAAAAATAATTTTTTCCATATTTCCCCCTTGTAATTAAAACCAATGTAAAGTTGTGTCATAAATCTTTTAACTAATGAACTGCTTTGCTAGCATCAGGATTAGCCAGAAAGACACAGAAGGATTTTTCTTTTTAAGCTTTTGAGGTGATATTATCACCATAAAAAGAAAAGTCTTCACTCCTGAGATAAATGTTATAATTGAACTTGCGAGAAAATCATACCTGGTTTGTTCGAATCTGAATACAATCTTGGCTGTGTATTTACTATGTTAAAAGCTTTTCTACAAGATTTTTTTTTAACCACAATTACCACAATGAAATATTAATTTTTTCCCTCAAACGTTATTCCAGTCAGCTTGGTTAACGTGATGAGGCGTGTACTGTAGGGTACTGCGTGCTGTGTGATTAGCTACCAAACGCTCTGCACGGTGCTGCACAGTCTTTCAGAAGCAAAGGGCACATTGAAATAAAATCACAGTAAAAGTGTTCTTACATGTTTGTATCCGACAATAGCAATCACCGCCTCAGTGCAGGCGTTTCTTAGGAAGCCCTGACTGGCTGAGGTTAACTGCCCAGAGTACAGTTGAAGGCCACCAATTCCTCCCAGCTACTCATTAATCCCCAGGAAATCCCCTGAATCCTGGTGGTTATTGTTCAGTCCTTTATAGATGTTTTTTCCAAGTATTTTGAGTACTTGTTCTCTCCCTGAACACCTACAGCCGCCAGATCATGTTTGTATAGAAAAGAACTCTTTTCCCTGAAGGTGGATTGCATGTCAGCCTCCCTGTAAAGAACACTTATAGGCCAGTGGCTCAAAAAAAGCCATTTTGATTGCATTTTGGCTTCTTGCTATTCTAAGGGGGCGAGAGACAAACTGACAGAAAAGGGGGGGGGTATCAGGAGGGGATCCCAGCCATCCAAATTCTTCCTGGCTCCCAGCGATCCTCCTGTAGAGGGCATGTGGGCAGTGGGGTGGCTGGTGAGGATGGAAAGGCCCAGAAGGAATGTGTGCACTGTGAGGGGTGGTCAGAACCAGTGTCAGGCCCTGGGCACCCACACAGCCGGGGCTGGGGCACCTTGCAGGCAGGCAAACTGGAATCCGGGCTCATCTCAGCAAACTAGGCATCTCAAACAGTCTGCTTCAGCACAACTGCATGATCTCCATCTGCAGAGTCCCATCAATGCAGTTTTCATATTGTAAGATTTGAACGGTAAAGACCAATTTGACAATTTAGGGGACTAAATAAAATTAAAATTTTTATCCTCTTTTCTAGGAAAGATTTTCTGTTATTCCTCAGCATTTAATGTCTTCTAGTCAGGTGTCATATTTAAAAGCTATGTAAATAAGGAAAGGTTATTCTACAACCACAAAATAATTACACTTGTCCAATGTTAACTAAACTTATAAGGAAGTTGTAATTATTGTGGGTGTATGTGTATGACAGAGAATCTTCTTCTGAAGTGAAAGTGATCCTTTATATTTTATGTCAGTATCACTTTTTCCAAAATCGTTTTTCTACTGATTATTTGTGTCCATGAGAAAAAAAAAATGCTCAAATGAAAGTACAGAATCTTCCAGATACATTCATATATTATTAAAAATTGGTATATCTTTATTCTGATTGAAGACTGTTAGATTCTCTCCCTAGTCATTAAAAATCAAAGACAAAAGACTGAATATATAGAAAACATACATATTTTTGTTTATAAATTTTTTTAAAAAATCACTTAAAGTCCCTATCTCACAGCAGCATCAATAAACCTTCTGAAGTCACCATCACAGAAAAATCTCCACAGATTATTCCTTTGGAAGAAAGGAAGAGAAAATTTGTTTTCAAAATCAAATAGATCCCACATCACCCTGCATCCATGTAGAGAAGATCCCTAGTTCCCTCACTGTCTTGTAGTGGGCTTCCCAATGTAGGTTTATGAAACATCTTCAATCAGTCCAATGCAAGCAACAAGCAGTGACGAAGCATCTGTTAGGAGAGTCTGGCCCCTTATTTGCATGAGGAGTTTAAGGTATATAAATGCAAAGTGATTTACAGCTCTTGCCTATTTAAACAGTGTGGAGTCCAGGGAAATTCTTTTAAATGTTTTCTGATTTGACAATATCTACACAAGCAAAATTACGGTATTGGGCAAAGCAAATTCCACTATTTCTACATGTAAGGTGATCCCAGAAATACGAGCACACAGCAATTCCACAATTTAGCCAAACAAAAATAGTGTCAGGTCCAGTCCTTGTGTGATCTGGTATTGGCATGACCTTAATCACCAAACACTTCAAACGGAGCCTGCAGCCAATAACGTGGGTCAAAGGAGGGGCTCATGCACCATCAGCCTTGATGACTTCCAATGCAGAAGGAAGCAAACACTTTAGCTCAGTTGAACTTTCTTTCCTCAAAAAGATTTTGCATGCTTGAGTGTGAGAAGGAGAAATACTGTCCGTGGCTGACTTCAGCCTTACACACCACGGCCACCCTCTCGCTGAAGGCTGTCAGATGACTCTCTAATAGTGTCAGGTCCAGTCCTTGTGTGATCTGGTATTGGCATGACCTTAATCACCAAACACTTCAAACGGAGCCTGCAGCCAATAACGTGGGTCAAAGGAGGGGCTCATGCACCATCAGCCTTGATGACTTCCAATGCAGAAGGAAGC
>NW_007733274.1:15969-22080 GCF_000696425.1 Galeopterus variegatus
TTGATTCCAAATCTTTTTCTCTTAATTATTGTGTAATTTTGCAACTGAGCTGTATTTTTGCTGTGGATTGACTCATAAAAAACTGAGATTTGCATTTCATTCCGTACAATCCTATTCAAACTGTGACTTAAAAAAAAAAAAGTACTATATGAGATATTCATTACATTGTCATTTTCTTTTTTTGTTGATTTTGTTTTTGTTTTTGATTTGGCAGACCTGGGTGTTATCTGCACCATGCTTCCTTGTCATTTTCTTTACTTTTACCAAGAATTTCATGAAATAAAAAGCTAAAACTAAAAACTTCAAATGACTATCTCCACCCCAATCCTATTTCACCTTAGGAGAATCTTGCACAACTAAGAAAGAGAGAGCTCTTCTACTACAGTGACATGTTGAAATGATGATGGCTTTCTTTTTTACACTAGTGTATATCTAAATAGAAATTTTTTTTTTCCTTTTTTTGTCTTTTTTTTTACTGACCGGTAACGGGATCGTAACCCTCGGTGTCGCGCCCGTACCGGGGACAGGTAACGGGATCGCAACCCTCGGTGTTGTGCCTGCACCGCGCTCAGCCACTGAGCGGGAACCGGTCTCCACATGGGATCCGAACCCTCAGCGGGAGCGCCGCTGCACTCCCAAGTGGCGCACTCTCCAGTGTGCCACTGGGCCAGCCCGAACTAGAAAATTTTTAAATAGAAAATGCAAATTATCAATGTAAAAATGCTGTGGAATAAAATCAACCCTTGTCGACCCCTTGGAAATGTTGAACTGTTTACATCTTTGCAAATGGAGCTTTTACCTCTTCTTTTCCCCAGGACTCATCCAAAAAATTGTACCAGTTTCATCTCGTTCCTACTCCCACCGTACACAGACACACACACACAGTCCGATCTCATTCTTAGAGGGAGAAATAATGAATAGGGTATTTGAATAAGCAGCTAATTAAATGCACTTCTTCTTTTCCCCAGGACTCATCCAAAAAATTGTACCAGTTTCATCTCGTTCCTACTCCCACCATACACAGACACACACACACTGTCCGATCTCGTTCTTAGAGGGAGAAATAATGAATAGGGTATTTGAATAAGCAGCTAATTAAATGCACTGAGCCTACATTGCTATCAGCTTTCTATTCAGCTTAATGTATATTCCTTTACCTGTGTAATCAAACACTGCTCCTCAGGCTGTCAACACCTCAACCCAAATAGAGCAGCTCCTGGTTAATAAAGAAACAACAAGTAAACAACGTACATCGATAGCCTTATGGATTTATGTACGGATAGAAGTTCTTAAATATTTTTCCTGTGAATTTCTGATTCTATCCTCATTGCCTAAAAAAAGTAGTGTGTCCACGAGCAGTTTCTTATGCCAGTTTACCCCATTAATCCAAACATTTTCTTAATAAACCTTTTAAGTAACTTAAGAGTCTTCTTAGTACAATGTAAAATAGCAGCACATACAGAAGAATCCGAGAAAACATGGTCTCATTTAAAAGAGTATCTTTAAACAGTTTAAATACAACCGTTAAAATGTCTGTTTCAGCGACCTGAATGTTTTCACAGGAGAAATAGGTAAATCCCTATTTGTTTTACAAATATATTTCACACTGATTACCAGATCACTATCAGTCTGGAAGGAATTGTTGTTTTATCAACTTTCAATAAATAGGAAATGATTCTTGTGGAATAAATGCATAACAAAAGACAAACTGGAGCTGTCTTGTTTCTCAAATGCAGATTTGCTAATCTGTGACCCATTTCCATAACCACAATTCCAAAGAGGAGAATTAGGTCATGAATGGATGTGGCTGAGAAACAGAGGTTTAAGAGAAAGGATGTGACACTTCTCAACCAAGCTCAAGATACTATGAACATGCATAATGCAGTGTGAAGTCCTTTCTAATAAACTAGAGTCCAGTATAATTGAAATAAATACACCTGTGTCAGTCAGTGGTTGGAGGCCACGCAAAATAGCCATGGAGAAATTACCTTCTTAGATTAACAATACATTGCAGATTTATATTTATGTATTTTCACTGGAGTTCATAATAGGCTAAGGTTTAAGTACACTGCAAACATTCAGGATATACAATCCTTTTAACATGATATGCTGTGCTTCAGGGACATAAAGGTAAAAAACAAATATCAGGAAAAGACACTAATTCTTGAAAAAGATTAAAAATTAATACACTTATTATTTTATACTAGTGTAGCACTAATATTTTAGTTAAAACTTTTGAAGAATCAATGTAAAGATGCTATAGTATAACAAAATCAACCCTTGTTGTTTTAAAGTCATCCAATATCTCTCTAAGTGGCATAGCATTTAAAAAGTGCCAAGATTTATTGCTTTGGGACAAATATAACAGACTATAAATCAAGCTACCTACGATAACAACCATAAAAACTTCTCCTGCAATTCTCTGCCTCTAGGCTCACCTCTGCCCAAGGAAGATCTAGAGACCCTTCCATTCAATCAATAGACTATGTCTAGAAACATTTATCACACCTTGGGATAAGGTGGCTTAACCATTGCAGTAAAGTGCCTGAAGACTTGGTTTGTCTTAACTTAGAAGAACAAAGGAAACTTTGATTCACTAGGTTGGGATGAAACGCACCCATATCACAGCAATATCAGGACCTTTTAATCATCTTTCCATAAGAAAAGATTAAAATGCCCTACTTATGCAAGATTAAATGCTCATTCAGTAATTGCAACGGACAGTATGCTTTCAGAGTGGGAGAATTAAATTAAAAGAAAGACAACTCTGGAAAATGTACCAGTGGTAGAATTAGAGAATGTTTCATTAGATCCTGATGTCTCTACAGTAATGAATCTGCCAAAAGACAATAATATTTTAGGGAAAGGTGTGATTGGACAAGTCACATTATTTATTAACTGTTACCCTAAAATATCACTTTTGTCTTATTATTAAGAATGGTTAGAGGGCAGCCAGGACGCCTGACACAAGGCATTAGCAATGGATCATGTCTATCAGCAACTCTGGAGGACATGAGCTGCCCTGCTGTACGCTTGGTGACAGAATTAGCTGATATCTGATGGCCAGAGCGCTCACAACCCACAAAGTAGAAAAGTCTCAGTCAAGAACCCGAGATCAGCCAGTCATCACACGGTCCTTTCCGATGGCCTAAACAACAGCTGATCTTTAATCTTAACTTGCTTTTTGAAGAATTTCAAATAACTGCATGTGTTTGAGAAGAGGGCTAGAGACCAGGAAGATGAACATTATAAAAGCTGGTGGAAAAGAGCCTTCAAACTACCTTCAGAGGTTACTGGCATTCGCTTGGGAAGCAAGCTTTTCACGGCCAGCTTAATTTAACTACTTAGATTCCTTAAGACTATGTAATAAACAAATAATAATAGTAAATGGCAAGAATGGATGCCACCAAAGAACAGAAGAACATAGACTGCTTCTAGCAAAGCAGGCCTGTAGGCTGAGAAAGCAACAGCAATCAGTGTCTCAGGTTTCTGAGATCCTGAAATTAATGCCCTGAATGGGGATAATATTTGAACATCTAAACAGTGACAAAGTCACAGGTATTCATCTAGCTGGTCACCAAAAAAAGAAAAAAGAAAAAAAAAAGGAGAAAGAGAAGAAAAAAAACACCTAGATATTAGTGGAACAAAGGTCCTTATATGTAGGAAAAATAATCCAAATTCTCAGCACATTTCTATTTGTGCTCTTTGTGGATCTTAACGGTTACCAGGACAGGCACCCCTTCTCAAGTGGACAGTCAGAGGCAAAGCTGTGCCAGCACACTACTGGTGCTGCCCGGACACTGCACGACACCAGAATGCCACTGTGCTTGTTATCTTCCCAGAACTGTTCACATCAGGGTATTGTCACTTTCCTCCCAAAGACTTTGAAATGCAGCTCTAGCCCTCTTGGGTCAATAGACCGTATTTATTAATCGTATCTCATCATTATGGTTCTATTTTCTTTCCTACTGATCACAATTTTAAAATTGGTCCATAGCTTCCATTACTAAATCCCTGCATATATAAAATGCCAAATATCAATAAGTAGAACTTTCTATTTACTTAGACTATGTTTATAGGATGCCACAGAAAGATCCAAAATAGTGAAAAATTTAGTAAATTCTCTGGTTACTTCATGTACAACAAACTAAAAAAAAAAAAAAGTCATCCTTCTTCCCCTAACACCCACACAATGACTTGGCTTTTTGTTGAGTTGCCTAATTTGGTAGTTTAAAAACACATTCTCAGTCAGTATCAGGGGTTCCCAATAATTTCTACATCAAAGACCCATTTTGTTACATTATCCACATAACGAATGTATCCAACTTAATACATTATCCATGTATCACATCTTTTCAACCAATTGTCAACCAAACTGCCTTTATTATAATTCTTTCTCAATTTTGTTTTTTTGAAGGGCAGCAAATTCATTTGCTACAAAACAGTTAATAGCAATAGAATTCAGAATGAAAGCCGCCACTCCAACACTGAGCACAAGGTCAGCTACATAATTTGTAAAGTCCAGTGAAAAATAAAAATGTGGAGCCTTGGTTCAAAAATCAGGAAACAGGCTTTTCTTTTCTTCCATGGTCTCTCTCGTGAGCTGTCACGATATTTTTTGATTATTATGTAACGTGGTGATTCCTCCAGCATAAGTGATGCCCGCCAGTGAGTGCAGACAATTCTGTCCATGAGGTGGGTGCATCGGACCTGGTCCCTCCCCAGGTCACGCCCTGCCTCTGGGTGAAGGACGAAGCAGCCTGGAACCTGTCCTGGGGAGCAGGAGACTGAGGCAGTCTCAGGCACACGCTTCAGAGTCCCACCCAACTTCACTTACAAAACACAACCTCGGAGACTTTTGAAATATTGAAAGTAGTTAGTTGATATTTGATTATTACCATCAGGAAACCCAAAGTCCTTAAGACCTAGGTAAGGAAAATAAAATTATCAATACAAATATTACAACAGCTATATTTGTTAGGTACTATTTTGTGTGCCAGGTAATTGTTTGCATTGTCCTTTTAGTAGAAACCTCTATTTCACATTCCCCCATTTGTCTAGAGCCACTAGCCAAATAAGGCTACTTTGTGCACTTGAAATGTGGCTAATCCAAATTGAGATGTGCTGTAAGTATAGAATTCACATGGATTTCAAAACAAGTGATTTAAAGTATCTCACGTATAATTTTTAAAATATTGATTACATGTCGATATGATCATGTTTAGGACATGAGTTAAATTAAATACTTTATTAAAATTAATTAAATCTTTTTCTTTTTCTTTTTTAAAAAATAATTACTAAAAAAAACTTAAATTACGTATGTGGCTCACATCTGTGGCTCACATGTTATGTTATTTTATTTTTTTATTAGAGTTCCATCACATCCTGGTGTTATGGTCCCCAACACACATCCCCCCAAATAGCATAATCAGTCCCCTTCTATGTTGCCCTCATGTCTTCTTTTGATTGTCCAAGATTTTGTTCTTTTTTCTTGGAGGACTGAGTAAATATGCCTTGACAATAAAAGAAATAAAACTGGTCAGAAATCAGGAGATCCAAAGTATGATTCCTACTATTTCAGTAATACGGCTTGGTGTATTAGTCCGTTTCTGTTGCTTATAATAATATACATGGGACTAAGTGATTTATAAAGAAAACAAAATTTATTGCTTACAGTTTCTGAGGCTGGAAAGTCCCAAGTCCATCTGGTGGTAGCAACAGTGACCCAGGCGTCTCACTCTGCAAGATGGTGGAAGCAGAGAGAGCAGCAGAAAGACAGACTCTCCTCTTCTTTTAAAGCCCTCAAAACCACACCCATGACACCCATTATTAATCCATTCACTACTGCACTGTCCTACAATCTAATCACCTCTTCAAGGCCCCACTTTTCAATTACCAAAATAGGATTTCCCACCCTCTTAACAGTCACAGTGGGGGCTCAGTTTCTAATACATAAAATTTGGGGGAAACAATTCAGTGAGTTTGGGGGGACAAAATTCAATCCACTACATTCCATCCCTGGTCACCCAAAATTCACATCCTTTTCATATACAAATACATTAATTTAATCCCCAAAGTCTTAACTTGTTTCAACTGAGGAGCCCAAAGTTC
>NW_007733274.1:22417-25331 GCF_000696425.1 Galeopterus variegatus
TTTCTGAGGCTGGAAAGTCCAAAGTCCATCTGGTGGTGGCGACAGTGACCCAGGGGTCTCACTCTGCAAGATGGTGGAAGCAGAGAGAGCAGCAGAAAGACAGACTCTCCTCTTCTTTTAAAGCCCTCAGAGCCAAACCCCTGACACCCATTTTTAATCCATTCACTACTGCACTGTCCTACAATCTAATCACCTCTTCAAGGCCCCACTTTTCAATTACCAAAATAGGATTTCCCACCCTCTTAACAGTCACAGTGGGGGCTCAGTTTCTAATACATAAAATTTGGGGGAAACAATTCAGTGAGTTTTGGGGGACAAAATTCAATCCACTACATTCCATCCCTGGTCACCCAAAATTCACATCCTTTTCACACACAAATACATTAATTTAATCCCCAAAGTCTTAACTTGTTTCAACTGAGGAGCCCAAAGTTCAAAGTCCCATCTGTGAAATTCAAAACAAGTTATCTACTTCCAAGATACAATGGTGGGACAAACATAGGGTATAGATTCCCTTTCCAAAAGGGAGAGATAGGCCAAAAGAGAGGTGTGACATGTCCCAAGCAAGTCTGAAACCCAGCAGGCAGACATTAAATCTCAAAGCTGGTGAATCAGGTACCTTGACTCCATGTTCAATGTCACTGCATGCTGATGTGGGGGTTGGGTCCCCAAGTCCTTGGGCAGCTCTGCTGCTCTGGCTTTCCTGGTTTCAGGCCACACTTCGGCTCTCCCAGACTGGAGTTCCACTCTCGTAACTCCACAGGTCTAAGGTCTCCGTGATGGTGCTTCTCTCAAGGCTCCACCAGGCATGGCACCGTTGGGATTTCTCTGCTGCAACTCTGACCCCACATTTTCACTCGGCGTTGCTCTAGTGAAGGCTGTCTGCAGTGACTCCACCCCTGATCTCTTCCTGGGCCCCCAGGCTTTTCCATACAACTTTTGAATTTGGGGTGGAGGATCCCAAGCCTCCACAGCTCTGGCATTCTATGACCCTGCAGACCTAATACTACGTGAACTCTGCCAAGGCTTCTAGAGTGTATTTTCCGAAGCTGCACATCCAGCCATACCTGGGGACAATTTAGTCACCACTGGGGCAGCCAAAGCAGCCAGAGTGATGGTGCTAGAAGCAGCTTCCTGAGGTGTCCCTGAAGAGCAAGCCCATGGAGGGTGCCTCAGGCCTGTTCCCCAAGACCATTCCGTCTCCCTAGGCCTTCGGGCCTGAAATGGAAGGGCTGGCCCCAGAGGCTTCTGCAATGCCTTCAGGGCCTTTTTCCCCTTCTCTTGATAATCTCGTACTTTTGTGTTAATCTTCATAGTACCATTGAATCTTCCTTCTGAAAATGCTCTCTGCTTCTCTACCACATGGCCAGGCTGCAGATTTTCTAAATCGTTGCACTCTGCTTCCCTTTTAAATTCTGGCTTTATGTCATGCCTTTGCCACCATACCTCAGCATAAGCTATTACAAGTAGCCATGCAGCTTCCTGAATGCTTTGCTGCTTAGAAATTTCTTCCACCAAATACTCTGGTTCACAACTCATAAGTTCCAACTTCCAACTTCCACAAAGTCCTGGGACATTGACAAAACACAGCCAAATTCCTTGCCAGTTCACAGCAAGGGTGATCTTTGCCCCGATGCCTGATAAACTCCTTATTTCTATCTGAGACCTCCTTAGAATGGTCTTTACAGTCCATATTTCTATCAGCGTTCTGCTCGCCACCACGTAACCAATCTCTAAGACATTCCAAACTTTCCCTCATTTCTTTGTCTTCTTCTGAGTCCTCCAAACTCTTCCAGCCTTTGCCTAACACCCAATTCCAAAGCCTCTTCCACATTTTCAAGTATATTTTATTAGCAACACCCCACTTTTGTGGTACCAATTTTCTGTATTAGTCCATTTCTGTCACTTATAACAAAACCGGGTGATTTATACAGAAAACAAAATTAATTGCTTACAGTTTCTGAGGCTGAGAAGTCCAAAGTCCGTCTGGGGGTGGTGACAGTGACCCAGGGGTCTTACATTGACCCCAATGTTGGGATGCCTACAGTGACTACATTGCTGGCAGACCACATTGTAGGCGTGACCCCACCGAGGGAGAGAAGGCAGGAGGAGGGAGGGAGGAAGCACTTAGACTGCTGTGTAGTTCTGAGAAGGTTCAGGGAGGTCAATGGGGTGTCCGAAGTCACTCATCAGAGGAGACCTGCATCTGGTAGCAGTACATTTGCCCTGCCCATCATGGGCGGGAACAGCCCGTGGGGAGCTGGCTGTGGTACACATGTAGTGACGGACACAGCACAGCAGCTGGGCCCTGGTGGTCAATGTATGCACTGTAGCAGGAGGTCTGAGCAGCATATTCTCCTGGTTAGCACAATCTGGGTATCAGCTGTATGCCCCTGGTGCCTCCTGGGGAACCACCCTTCCAGGGAGACTCAGTTGATTAAGTTATTGTGCATTGTTTGGTCAAACACCTCTCTAGATGTCTCTGTGAAGGTATTTTTTAGATGCAATTTACATTTAAATCAGTAAAACTTCCCACTGTCTCTCAAGTATCTTTCCATTTTTTTCTGACATGCAACAGACTAGAGGAAGAGAAATATGTTCCAGACATGGAACAAAGGAATGCGGGTGGCCCTCATCCAATCAGCTGAAGGTCTTAAGAGAAAAGACTGAACTGCCCCAAGGCACATCCTATCCTAGCCTATCAGTGCTGTCAGTTGTTTCTCTGGAGAACCCCAACTAATACAGTGGGAAAGGACCCAATATCTAAAATGCTTCTCTTCCAAATAAGGTGTGCTGGTCTTTAAACAATACTTACATCTGTTTTTTTTTAAGTGTATATGTTAATGTTTAATTTCTCTTGTGTTACATAAAACATGCTTCACAATTGGCTAGCCCAAAACTCTGGGAGGAGGAT
>NW_007733274.1:25807-27470 GCF_000696425.1 Galeopterus variegatus
AAATGCTTCTCTTCCAAATAAGGTGTGCTGGTCTTTAAACAATACTTACATCTGTTTTTTTTAAGTGTATATGTTAATGTTTAATTTCTCTTGTGTTACATAAAACATGCTTCACAATTGGCTAGCCCAAAACTCTGGGAGGAGGACGCTGTATGTATACCATGCCCGGGATTTGCTCACTGCTCAGCATACAGTGAGCACTTTTTGAGTGACTAAAGTTTACCGATTATCATATATCTTGCTATATTACAATGAAATTGCTTTGTTGTCTCTACAATATAACTGTAACCCAGGTACCTGAAGAGGTGTGTATGCTTTCCAATGCACAGAGCCAGATCAGAGCTCTGTAAGTACCAAATGGGTAGAGATGACGTTCTTCAGCTGAGAGCAAAGAGGAGAGACATGAGACCTCGTGTCTCAGGACCAGTGAGCTTTAAACATTTCCAGGAAACAGATTTTACTAACTTCCTTGGTAACTAATTTCAGAATAAATGAAGAAACCCACCAGCAAGCTGGAAACAATGTTCACTTGATGGCACAGAATATTCAAGTCAGTTAACAATACGGTAAAACCAAATATATGCACATGCAGAATTATTAAGGATTTGTTTATGTGGGACTCTGATATTTGCCATGAAAATTCCTACAATTAAAATTTGATGAAAAAAATAAAAATATTTTTCTCCTTTCAAAAGCAGTTTCAAGAAACCCTTGATAGTATCAGCTCATTAATTCTTGGCCTTTTTAACTAATACCACGTTTGAAGTCACGTGTTATAAATCAGTTTCAGTTGAGATATTAAAATCAGATTATAAGAGAAAAGCCTTGTAAATATTTGCCTCCAAATGAGTTTAAGAATAAATATATATTCAGTAATTCATTCATATTTAGCGGATATTAATAAGGCAAAGCATAACTTTAAGTTCACTTATCATTTAACACAAAGAAAGAAATAGGAAACTGAGCCTGATTAGCTTGTTTATTCTGGGCTGGGTAATACCTTATTAAAATTTGAACTTCAAAATTGATATAATCAGTCAAATGTCAGCAGAAATATTTATTCAGTAAATGAAGCTTTAGTTAATGGAACTTTAATTTGAAGTATTTTACATTTTCTTCTCCTCCATGAGGAAAAGGAAAAAAGTGGTAGAGGAAACCTTGATAGGAATATAAAATTAACAAGGAGGTTTGAATTTTCCTTCTAGATCTGTGCCAACACTAGAGGTCAGCAACCTTCCAGAAATGATACATCGAGTCTTCATTTATCCACTATAATTTACAATTTTTTGTGTGTTGGAGGAATCACAGAATGCTAAGTCAGAGAGCAGTCTTACTAGTGATGTGCTGTCTTTTTAGAGGTAAAGGTCTGGTGAGGTCTCAGGACGTGGCTAGTCTCACAGTGAAACTAAGACAGGACTCGATTCATAACCCCATGAGCTGTTCCATAATGTTAGGGATGGGGACCTCCACAGCCACCGTGATCCAGAGAAATTGGGTGCTATGTCCTATAATTGCGGTTAATTTTGTGGACTGAGAATGTGGGAAGAGACAGGGGAAGGAGAGAAGCATGGCCGGAGTCTTAGACAGACCATGGCCCTTGGTGAAGACACAGGGATGAAGAGCTATGAAACGTGGGGACGGTTTAGGAATGGATAACAACTTC
>NW_007733274.1:28291-29933 GCF_000696425.1 Galeopterus variegatus
CACCAGAAGCTATGTAACCTCAGTTTCCTCATCTTTAAAATGGGAATTATATGGCTTCACACGTTTTTATATGCATTAAATAAGATGTATGTGTATATCAGGGCTTGTTTGTAAGTGAAAAAAATTTGACCCAAGCTTTCTTGTTAAAAAAGAAATGGGAATGGGCCGGTCCGGTGGTGCACTGGAGAGTGCGCCACTTGGGAGCGCAGCGGCACTCCCGCCGAGGGTTCAGATCCCATGTGGAGACCGGTTCCCGCTCACTGGCTGAGCATGGTGCAGGCATGACACTGAGGGTTGCAATCCCATAGCCGGTCAGTAAAAAAGACAAAAAGGGAAAAAAAAAAAATGGGAATAGTGTGGAGAGAAAATGTCCAGGCATGGAGCCGCCAGGAGAAGACAGTTTCTGTGCCTCGGTCTAGCCAGGTCATGTTCTGATGCTGCCTCCAGTCTGCCCTTCTTCCTGCAGGGGTCTTCCCCCTAATCAGTAACAAGGGGAAGAGATGGAAAGTCCTGATTTGGTACAGGCCTGTGCTTGGCACACCATAAGAGTTCAGTACATGCCACCCATCCTTATTGTTGCTGCCATTGTTATTATAGGTCACATTCACCTAAATCTTGCTCACTCTTGACAACCTGCAGGGTCTTTCCCTAAAGGAGACATGGAGGCTCATGAAATTTGGGGAAACTGCCCCCATGATTTGGATTGTGGATTCGCCTCATGCCTCTCAATCCTCCCATCATCACTGCCAGGCCCCGCACCCTGGTTTTATCGATGCATGAAGTGCATCAGGATGGACTCCAGAGGCTCCTGTGTGCTGGGAATGAGGGTGTCACTGGAGAAATAAAAATTGGTTGTGATAGACTGATGCTGGACCAGAGTGATGCCAAAGTAATCAGTTGATAATTTGTTTTAAGATCAAAGTAAAAATGTACTCAAGTGATTAGACTGTCTATAAGATATCAAATCACCAATTTCAATATTTTTACTGATAAAACCCACTCAATTCCAGTATTTTCAGTGCCACACAGGTATGACCTTAGTGCAGTGATTTTGAAGAAAAACTAACCTCTGTATCTATTCTCATTCAGGTTTGTAAAATGTCTACTTATTCTAGAGTGGGAAATGCCTGACATGAGCCTTAGGATGCATTCAAAGTTTTCTCTCCGTCAGGTTCAGCAGGCATGTGACAGGAAAGACAAAACCCCACTGTTTTGCTTAACTGGGAGAGGCTCACATAGCTGTTCATGTTCATTCCTCCCTTCACCAGACACCGTATGCTTTGGAAATACAGAAGAAAAACGTAAATTTATGATACATGAAAAAATCAAATAGAGTATCAGTGTAAGTCAATATGTAAAACAATCCAAATACTCTAAGTACTGAAAATTAAATATTTGGTGATGATAACTTTTATAAGAAAAATAATTCCTCACTGTCATAGTAAATAAATTAAAATGAGTTAATGTAAATAAAAGTTACTTTTCAGTCATGGAAGTGCATAAACTACATGTAAGGGAACTCAAGGAATGGGCAGCCATCCAGAAAGACCCATTCATAACTCACCTTTCTTTGGTTTCAAAACTTCCCACTGTCTCTCAAGTATCTTTCCATTTTTTTCTGACATGCAACAGACTAGAGGAA
>NW_007733274.1:30704-31861 GCF_000696425.1 Galeopterus variegatus
CTTTGGTTTCAAAACTTCCCACTGTCTCTCAAGTATCTTTCCATTTTTTTCTGACATGCAACAGACTAGAGGAAGAGAAATATGTTGAAATGAGATCGTTAGCCTTACTATATATACATTCCTTCCTTTCCACCAACAACGTGCAAGCTGACTTTCAGTTGGCATTAATTTGCATAAATTTCTCAAAGGTAAAAGCTTTTTTAATCAAAATTTTTTAATGTTTTTGTTTTGTATAACATGAATTTATTAACGTCTCCTACTTTTAATTTTGAGCATCTCCTGTCTTTTAATAATGGTATTTGAATTCTCTCAATTGAAAAGAAAAATTATGTTTGAATAGAAACAATTTATCTGTTTGCCTTTGTAGTATTATTAGTGAGAAAAACAAGAGAGTATCATGAAGCAAACCCATGGTATCTTATAGTAAGTACCATTTTTTATGTAACCCTTAAATCCCTTGATCTCTAAGTATTATATTGACAGTACCAGATATTATTTTACCTCTAAATCTGTGTCTGCAGAACTATGATAGCTTTTAATACCCACAGGTTTTTCTCTCCTTCAATTCAATTCGACAAACTTTCTTTAAGAATGCCTGTATGGCTAACAATATTCTAGGTAATGCCGTTAGGTTAACGACAAAGAGAGGTTGTTGTGATTTTTGTATGTTTGTTTTTGATTTTAATATTTGTACTACTTCTTTGAAAATATGCACAAGTAAGATCTTCATACGACATTAATATCACAGTGACGGTAACGAAATAAAGCCATTTTGTGTTACTTTGAGGAACGGCATTTGACCTGTTGATGACATTGTAAACCCAGCTTTCAGTGTCTGTGATATTCACAAAACATATCAAATTAAGATGCTGAATGGTTACACATGAAGCGAGTGAGATCACACAATGCAGTGGTTGGGGGACATGGACTGAAACAGGCCACGTGGGCATCTTCGATATGTGCCAGTGAGGGAAGTTCTCAGAGTGCTGGAACGGAGTGCAACTTCATGACTCATCTTGCTTAGGTAATATCTCCTACCTCACAAAATGCCACTGGCCATTTAAGACCTCACAACTGATGTTTCCTGTATTACTCCTGTCCCCACTGAGCTTTCCTTCTCTGAATTCAAAAAACACTTTTTCCCTGTATTACTTATA
>NW_007733274.1:32837-39827 GCF_000696425.1 Galeopterus variegatus
TGTCCCCACTGAGCTTTCCTTCTCTGAATTCAAAAAACACTTTTTCCCTGTATTACTTATACTTAAATGTAATGCTATATGGAATCATATTGCTTTTTAATCGTTTCCAGGGTAGAAGGATGGAAAAAGCAAAACTTTACCAACGTGTTCCTCCAAATTAGGACCTAGTCCCACACCTGAGCCACTCTCTAGCTGTTATTCATAGGACAGTTACTTAGCCTCTGCTGCTCAGTTTCCTCTTCTGTAAAATGGGAACAATAGAACTCTCCTTGCAGCATTAATGGGAAGATTATACATATGGACACTGAATTCATGGTAACTGTAGCAGACTTACAAGCTGCTTATCCAAAACCCATTCTATTTTTCTTTCTTACAGGGTTTCTCAACAAATGACTATTTTGTTTCAGTCTTCAGAGTCCAGCCAAAAAACATCTTTCCCAGAATCTATTTGTAACTGGATCATAAAATCCAGTTTTACTGATGAGATGTGAGAGGAAGTTTCTTGGTTTGGAGTCTAGAAAGGCCATTGTCTTTGGCCTGCTTTTTTCCCTTCTTTCTGGAACCCAAGTAAATGCACAGAGTTGGAGGAGCTACAAACAATGTCGAGGAAGAGGATTGCAAGTTTTGAACAGCTAAGAGACACTTGAGTTCCCAGTAGCATCAGAACCCCACAAAAGCCCTGAAGTGCTTAGCCCCAGGCTTCTTGTTGCTTGCAAAAAAGGGTAACTCTCAGTTTCTTTACGGCATGAACAGTTGGATTCCACACTATCCAACGCAATTGCACAGGATGATAAAATAAATATTATTATTTTTGGCTTCTTTGTCTATATTGTAAGTTTCTGGAGGACAAGAGACATATCTCACCTCTTTAGTACTTCTGCAATAATATAGTATGATCACAATAATATTAATATTAATAATAATAGTAATAATAAGTACTAAAATGAATGAAAGCTCTAGCCCACATTGGAAAAAACAAGTCCATGTCTTCTTGACATTGATAAAGCTTTTTGTGTTGAATGCAGGCAAACTGCGAAACAGATTATATTAATTATCTATTGCTGCATAACAAATTACCACAAAACTTAGTGGCTGAAAAAAATATTTATTATGGTACGTTTTATGTGAATCAGAACTTCAGGAGCAGACTGGCTCAGAGACCCTCGTGAGCCTGCAGTCGAGGTGTTGGCTCGGGCTGCAGACATCTCAAGTCATGACTGGGAGGGGAGATGCTTCTGAACTCATTCAGCTACTGGAAAGACTCCCGAGATCACATACAAGGATCCTTCAGAAATTCCATAGGAAAATAGAATTGAAAGATGGTACAATCTTTCCATGAACTTCTTGAAGACCCCTCATCTATGGGTGTCTCACAGGGCCTTCTCATGACATGGCAGCTGGCCCCTCCAGAGCAAGTGATAGGATTGAGAGAGAACCCAAGACAGAAGCCCCTGTTTTCTGATGACTTGGTCTCAGAAGTGGCATCCACCACTTTGCATGCACTCCCTGGAAATGAGTCATTAAGTCCACCTGACCCCATGAAACCCAGAGGACATATGAGGAGAGGGAATTGCACAAGGGTGTGAGGCCAGGAAACACTGTGGCCATCTTAGTGAGTACCTACCACACATAGAAGGTTTAAAAACCTGCTATGAAAGCACTTAATACATCACTTTTATATTGAAGGTTTATAGATTGTTAACAGTGAAGATCAGTCAGAATCATTCTTTGTGATTCACAAGGTTTTCTCTTAATGACGTCTCCTCAATGGTGAGGAGAGAGAAAGAGAAAGAGGGAAAGAGAGTGTGTGAAAATTAAAAACCTCTTCCACTACAGTCCAGATATTTGCCATCACAATGTTTTCTAGGATCTAGTAATACCGTCACTGGGTGGTGTTGGCAAAATGGAACAATTTGGTCAGGCTCCCCTCGCCTCGGAGCCAGTTCAGGATGGTTTGGTAACATTGTGTGTGTGGGTGGAGTAGGTGAGCCTGCACAGCGCCACTGTGGCTGGTGTTTACTGCCTCGGGTGCCTGCCCTGCAGAGCCACGTTTTATCCAGACCTGCAGCTTCCAAGGACCGTGTGGCAGGTTGCCTAGCTCATAGACCTGCATGAAGGTGTCTGCTGACCCAGCCTGGCATGTGAAGGGTTTGTGAGCCAGTCTGTGAATGGGCTCGAGGGGTCTGGGAGCTCCAGACCCAGCCCTAGCTCAACCATCAGTCTGGTCAGTACAGGATTACCGGCAGGTAAAAGAGCTGCGACAGCTAGCGTGGTCACCTGGCTTTACAATTGGCGTCACCAACAGGATTAAGAGCTAGACAACTGGCACTGTGAGAATTCCGACCTTAGCATTAGCCTAGCAGTAGCCTTTGTCATAGCAAGACAGGTGGTTCTGCAGTGCAGTCTCAAAGCCACTCTGAAGCCAGCCATGGCAATGGCCACTCATTGTCCCCTCCTCTTAGCTCTTCTCTCTCTTCCAGCTTGACAACCTTTTCGGTTACATGTATCAGTCTGCTTGGGATTCCATAACAAAATCGCACAGTCTGAATGGCTTAAACAACAGACATTCGTTTTCTCACGGTTCTCAAGGCGAGAAGGTACGATCGAGGTAGCAGCAAACGTGGTTTCTGGTGAGGGCTCCCTCCCTGACTTTTAGATGGCCACATCTGCTATGTCCACACATGGCATTTCCTCTCTTGTCTCTCTTCTCAAAAGGACTTCGATCCTACTGGATTAGGACTCCATTCTTTATGACCTCATTTAACTTTCCTTACCTCCCTAAAGGCCTTATCTCCACATGCTGTCACATGCAGTCCATGACAGTCCATGATTGTGTAGTGTAAAGACTACGTTTCCCAGCCTCCTTTGAAGCCAGGTCACTAAGTTCTCATCAAAGAGGTGGAGAAGAAAGTGCCATGAGACAGTTTCTGCAAACTTGCTTTAAGAAACAGCCTCTGTTCCTAATTCTTCATTCCCTCCTTCTCAAAGGCTGGAGTACGGGGACAAATGTCACACCCCGGGAATGGTCGGAGAGTGTCTGGGTGTCGGAGTGTGCTGTGTAGCACAGCTGCTAGATCAGCCTCAAACTATTTCTTAACTTTTATAAAAATGGGAACACTATTCTGTTTTATTCAAGTCACTACCCTTTGAGATACTTCTACTTGCAGCTAAATGTAATCCTAATCAATACAGCACATTGACATTGCTAGAATGAGGTAGGGATGGCACGTAGTTATCAAATGCCTTGGGGAGAACTTGACTTTACCCTTTTAAGTGGAAAGAATCTTTACCATTTATTTAAAGTAGGAGTTTACAAACTAGATGCCCATTTGCTAAAACCAGCACAGTGTTCAAGCAAAATTTAATTCTTTAAATTGGGGTTTGCAGGGCTCCAGTTTGCCTCAGGCTCCAGCTCGCCTCTGCTTTACCCTAGGTCTGTTTTACATATTTCATTACTGCCTGGCTTCTCACATATTTGAAATGATTGATTTATGCTAGTCCAAACTTTTTGTTTTATAGATGAGGAAGCAGAGACCCAGAAAAATAAAGTAACCAGAGATTACGGAAAAATAAATACTGGTATTCAGGGCTACTACCTCCCAGTTTAGGCTTCTTACATGTGCTACGACACAGATCATCCATTTGAACTACCCCGGGAAGAGATACCCACGCTGGGCCATTCCCTCTGCCTTCCTGCCATTCCCCTGGGACGAGCCCTTTCCTACAGTAGCAGTTCCAGCAGTTGGGCCCGAGAAAGGCCCCTGCATTCATTCCCCTGCAGGTGAATCCCAGGTGATGGCTGAAGGCATCTCCATGCTAGACTGCCTGAACCTGCCTGTGGAAGTGGGGACATAGAGAGGCTGCTGTCAGTCTCCTGGCAGCTCCTATCGGCACTCATTTTTACCACCCAGATTCAGGGACCAGTGCATTGCATGCTCAACTCTCTGTCATCTCCCATCACATTAATGTGATGTCATATCAGTCTATTAGAGTGCCATAACAACAAAAAAAGAGGTGTTAGAGCATGACAGCACCTGTCAGGGTGCTGCAAATAGTTATTTGAAATATTGGATTAAACCAGTTTCATGTGACATCAGTGGTGGCACGTTGTCCCTGCAGACTAGGTTCATTTATTTGCACTATGTAAATGAAGGTGTTGCATATAGGCTATCATCAAAGAAAACATCCCCTTACAGGGTTATGGAGTTAAAAATTTCTAGCATCAAGAGGAGGAGTTTAGAGACCGTTGAAGGCCATGCCATAGCATTTCTCTGCCTGGAGGGCTCACCATCTCCCCACTCTTCAACACTGTGCTCACCAGCAACCTTCCCTGTGATGTTTCCTACACTTCTCCATCTGTAAGGGTGAACATAGATAGATAGTTTGATTATTTTCAAATATGGATTTTAAAGTGTCACACTCTATCCTGTTATCTAGCTGCATGTGTGTCTCTTATCTCCTTAACTAGACTGTCAAGAATCCTCCTCATGTGTACCAAGAGCACAGTGATTATTGACGATGATCTAATGCAATCCTTTCTTAACAGATGAGAAGACCAGTCAATGTAAGAGAGTTATTGAGTGGAGGCAAGTGATTCAGTCACCTTCTCCAAAGCACACATTTCTTTATTGTACAGAGTAACAGTAACAGTCTCATTCATGGTTTATACGGATATATGCAGACCCCAAATTAAACATTTAAGATTAAGACCTCAAACCTAAAAATGGGATGTGAAGTTATCAATCTAGAATTTGAAGACCCTAGTTTCTAGCCAGGTATTATAACTAGGTGGCTGAACACAAAATACCCACTTTCTTATATCCCAGTGACGCTCTCAATTGGTGATGAAATGCTTGCAAGTGCCAGCTCTTCTACATTTGCAGGCTGCTTGGAAAATAATACCGTGGTGGTGACCATCGCTGGGATGGTGATACAGCAACACAGCCATAGGAAAACTCCAGGACCTGAGTTACAATCAAAGTGGAGTGTGAGTCCAAGGTTACAACCATTTTTTAAGGTTGGTAATTGTACCAGCCTCCTTCCTGACTGGTTTCCGTTTCCTCTTAACGCGAGATGTAGAAAGCTTAGAAGTTGGAATATGGTGTTAGCTCCCTGGTCTGGGGTTTAACAAACTAAAAGTGTACGGTTGAATACATTTAAATACATTTACTACAAACTGATCAAGAAGTAGAGCCCTATAATCCCTTCAGACGCTGTCTCCCCTCATCAGAGGCACCCACCGTCCAGGCTTCATAGACATCTATTCCTTGTTTCTTTGTGCCTGGACCACATGAGCATGCACATCCCTACACTTCATGGTTAGTTTCAGCTGCTTTGAACTTTTTTGCTCAACATTACTTTTGTGAGATTCATCCATGTTTTTGTTTCCAGGAGTTAGTAATTTATTTATTTTCAGTGCTGTATATTTATGCCACTATATAAAATACTCAGTTTATTTATCCATTATGTTGATGATGACAAATTGGGTGTTTTGCCTATTTGAGATAATATTAATAATGCTGTTAAAAACAATCTCATATAGATGTAGACAGGGGATACAGATAAAAATAGATATAGATATAACTTAGTGCACATACGCATGCATTTGGGGAGTACATTTTTAGGTGTGTAATTTCTGGATCATAAATTTTAATTATCTTCAACTTTAGTAGATAATTCCAAACCATTGTCCAAAGAGATTCTACCAAGATTTACTATCAATAGCAGTGTGTAAAAGTTAATACTGCTTCTTTTTCTTAAACACATCATCAGTCTTTAAATTTCAACCATTCTGGAGGACATATGCATAGTGTATTTCTCTCTCTCTCTCTCTCTCTCTCTGTGTGTGTGTGTGTGTGTGTGTGTGTGTGTTGGATGCCCCTGATTATGAAGAATAGGAGTGGTGAGAGTGGGCATCCTTGTCTGGTTCCTGTTTATCATGCAGGATGATAATGGCAGTGGGTTTATCATATATGGCTTTAATTATGTTGAGATACTTTCCATCTATACCTAACTTGTACAGAGTTTATCATGAATGGGTTTATCATGAATGACTGTTGAATTTTATCAAATGCTTTTTCAGCATCTATAGAGATAATCATATGGTCCTTGTGTTGATTTTATTGATATGGTGTATCACACTTACTGATTTGCATATGTTCAACCAACCTTGCATCCCTGGAATGAATTCCATTTGATCATGTTGTATAACTTTGCGTATGTGTTGCTGTATTCTGTTTGCTAGTATTTCATTGAGGATTTTTGCATCTATATTCATCAAGGATATTGGTGTGTATTTTTCTTTTTTAGTTGTATCTTTAGCTGGTTTTGGTATCAGGGTGATGTTTGCTTCATAGAATGAGTTTGGGAGAATTGCCTCTGGTTCAATATTTTGGAATAGTTTGTAGAGAATTGCTGTCAATTCCTCTTTGAATGTTTGGTAGAATTCTGCTGTGAATCCATCTGGTCCTGGGCTTTTCTTTGTTGGGAGCCTTCTGATAACAGCTTCAATCTCTTTTATTGTTATTGGTCTTTTTGGATTTTCTACATTGTCTGGCTCAGTTTTTGGTAGTTTATGCGTGTCCAGAAATTTATCCATTACCTCGAGATTTTCAAATTTGTTGGCAAATAGTTTTTTATACTAGTTTCTAATTATTACTTGTATGTCAGAGGTATCAGTTGTAATATCACCTTTTTAATTTCTGATTTTGTTATTTGGGTCTTCTCTCTTCATTTTTTGGTTAGCCGTGCTAATCGTTTGTCAATTTTATTTATCTTTTCAAAAAACCAACTTTGTGATTTGTTGATCTTTTGTATCATTTTTTGGGTTTCAATTGCATTAAGTTCTGTTCTGATCTCCCTGATTTCTTTCCATCTGCTAACTTTGGGTTTGGATTGTTCTTGTTTTTCTAGTTCTTAAATGTAAGTATTAGGTTGTTCACTTGCCATCTTTCCATTCTTCTGAGGTGAGCATTTAATGTGATAAATTTC
>NW_007733274.1:40601-41582 GCF_000696425.1 Galeopterus variegatus
AGAATGCTGTTTAATTTCCATGTGTTTGTATAGTTTCCAGAATTTCGTTTGTTATTGATTATTAATTTTAATACATTGTGGTCTGAAAAAAGACATGGGATAATTACAATCGTTTTGAATTTGTTGAGGCTTGATTTGTGACCTAATATGTGATCTATCCTGGAGAATAATCCATGTGCTGATGAGAAGAATGAAAATTCTGAGGTTGTTGGATGGAATGTTCTGTAGATATCTGCCAAGTCCAACTGGTCTAGAGTGTTGTTTAGATTTTGTGTCTCTCTGCTGATTATTTGCCTAGATGATCTGACCAAAATTGATAGTGGGGTGGTTAGGTCCTCTGACATTATGGTATTAGTGTCTATTTTCTTCTTTAAGTCTAATAGAGTTTGCTTTATAAATCTGGCTGCTCCAACAGTGGGTGCCTATACATTTACGATTGTTATGTCTTCTTGATGTATGAATACTTTTATCATTATGCAGTGACCTTCATTATCTCTTTTTATGGTTTTTAGTTTAAAGTCTATTTTATCAGATATAAGAATAGCTACTTCAGCTCATTTTTCATTTCTGTTTCCATGGTAAATCTTTTTCCATCCTTTTACTCTTAGGCTATATGAGTCTTTATAGGTGAGGTGGGTCTCTTGAAGGCAGCATAAAGTCAGCCCTCCTTTTTAATCCAGTCAGCCAGTCTGTGTCTTTTGATTGGGGAATTTAATCCTTTTACATTAATAGTTGTTATTGAAAAGTGTTGATTTACTCCTATCATTTTATTGATTTTTGTTTGGATGTCTAAAGTGTCTTTTGTTCCTTTCCTTCTGATTTACTGTTTGTCTTCAGTATTTATTGGTTCTTTGGGTTATAGATAAACTTTTTTTTTTCTGTTCATTACTGGAATTTTTATTTTACTAGTGGGTTTTGATTTTTCTTGAATTTTTATGGCAGTGGTAGTTATTTTTCAGGTACCAAACCCAGTACTCCCTT
>NW_007733274.1:42582-44458 GCF_000696425.1 Galeopterus variegatus
AACTTGCGCTTTTAAGATTTTTCTCTTTGTCTTTGAGCTTTGCCAATTTGACTATAACATGTGGAGAAGACCTTTTTGGGCTGAATACAGTTGGGGATCTTTGAGCTTCCTGAATCTGAAGATCTGAGTCTTTTCCTGTACCTGGGAAGTTTTCTGCCACTATTTTGTTGAATATGTCAATGCAATCTCCTTTTTCCTCCCCTTCTGGAATACTCATGACTCAGATATTTGAGTGCTTAAGGTTGTCTGATATCTCTCAGCTTTTCTTAAATGTTTTTAATTCTTTTTTTGTTGTTTTTTTTTTGTCCACCTGTGTTATTTCCAACAACCCCTCTTCAAGGTCAGAAGTTCTCTCTTCTGCTTCTGCAAACCTGCTGGTTAAACTCTCTGTTGTGTTTTTTATTTCATTGAATGAATTCTTCAGTTTGGCAAGCTCTGCTACATTCTGTTTCAGGGCATTGATTTCATTGTACGTTTCTTCTTTCAGGTCCTGTATACTTTTCCTCATTTCATCGTGTTGTCTAGCTGAGTTTTCTTGTATCTTATTTAGTTTCCTTAGAATTGTCACTTGAAATTCCTTGTCAGATATTACAAGGGCCTCTTGTTCTACAGGATCTAGAGCTTGAGAGTTATTACCCTTTGGTGGTGTGCTTTCTTGATTTTTCATATTTCTGGTATCTTTCCTTTGATGTTTAGTCATCGCAGCAAGGGATTTCATGGTCCACTGGTTCAGCACTATTGTCTGGCTAGGATCCTGCTGGGGCTGCCAATTTGGCATGGCTGCCTCAGTGTCTGCTCAGTTGCCTGCTGGTGCCTCAGGCAGTTGGTCTCCATGGGACTCAGGCCTCTCTGGCAGGGCACCTCTCTGGTTACCATGCACTTGGCCGGGCTGGGGATGGGGTACAGGAGCAGCGAGTATGCTGGTGCCACAGGGCATGTGTTCTCCACAGCTTTCAGGCCTCTCCAGTGGGGCACCTTTCTGGTCAGCATGCACTCAGCTGGGATCAGATGAGATTTTAATAGCCTTGGATAAAATTCTAAGTTATCTCAAAACCTGTTGTGCCCATGCAGCTGGAAGATCAAGGTATGTTTTAATACATTTATCAGTCACTTTTGAGAGGAGGCTTTACATGTCTCCTATTCATCTTTTAATTAGATCTTTTCTTTTTCTCCTACTGATATGTAACCATTCCTCGTTGATTTTAATATAAACTTTTGGGGGTTGCGTGTATTACAGATAGATGCTTCAACTCTGTGACATTTATTTTCATCGCTTTTTNGGATCATAAATTTTAATTATCTTCAACTTTAGTAGATAATTCCAAACCATTGTCCAAAGAGATTCTACCAAGATTTACTATCAATAGCAGTGTGTAAAAGTTAATACTGCTTCTTTTTCTTAAACACATCATCAGTCTTTAAATTTCAACCATTCTGGAGGACATATGCATAGTGTATTTCTCTCTCTCTCTCTCTCTCTCTCTGTGTGTGTGTGTGTGTGTGTGTGTGTGTGTTGGATGCCCCTGATTATGAATGAGGTATGTTTTATTTATTTATTTTAATTTTATTTTGTCAATATACAACATGGTTGATTATTGTGGTCCAATACTGAAACCTCCCTCCCTCCTCCCTATCCCCCCCTCACTCCCAACAACCTCATATCTGTTCACTTGTCATATCAGCTTCAAGGAACTGTAATTGTTGTGTCTTCTTCCCTCCCCCACCCCGCAGTTTATTTGTGTATTTATTTATTTATTTTTAGCTCCCACAGATAAGTGAGAACATGTGATATTTCTCATTCTGTGCCTGACTCGTTTCACTTGATATAATTCTCTCTAGGTCCATCCATGTTGTTGCAAATGGCAGTATTTCATTC
>NW_007733274.1:45298-52915 GCF_000696425.1 Galeopterus variegatus
AGGGTGGTTGTGTGGTAGTGAACTCCCACAGTTCTTGCTTGTCTGAGAAATATACTACTCGCCCTTCATTTCAGAAGGATAGCCTTGTGGGGTAGAGTATTTTTGGCTGGCAATCTCTGTGTTTTACTATTTTCAATATATCATCCCATTCCTTTCTGGTTTTTAGGGCTTGTGATGAAAAGTCTGATGTTATTCTGATTGGGGCTCCCTTCTAGGTGATTTGATACTTCTCTCTTGCAGCTTTTAAGATTTTCTCTTTGTCTTTGAGCTTTGCCAATTTGACTATAACATGTGGAGAAGACCTTTTTGGGCTGAATACAGTTGGGGATCTTTGAGCTTCCTGAATCTGAAGATCTGAGTCTTTTCCTGTACCTGGGAAGTTTTCTGCCACTATTTTGTTGAATATGTCAATGCAATCTCCTTTTTCCTCCCCTTCTGGAATACTCATGACTCAGATATTTGAGTGCTTAAGGTTGTCTGATATCTCTCAGCTTTTCTTAAATGTTTTTAATTCTTTTTTTGTTGTTTTTTTTTTGTCCACCTGTGTTATTTCCAACAACCCCTCTTCAAGGTCAGAAGTTCTCTCTTCTGCTTCTGCAAACCTGCTGGTTAAACTCTCTGTTGTGTTTTTTATTTCATTGAATGAATTCTTCAGTTTGGCAAGCTCTGCTACATTCTGTTTCAGGGCATTGATTTCATTGTACGTTTCTTCTTTCAGGTCCTGTATACTTTTCCTCATTTCATCGTGTTGTCTAGCTGAGTTTTCTTGTATCTTATTTAGTTTCCTTAGAATTGTCACTTGAAATTCCTTGTCAGATATTACAAGGGCCTCTTGTTCTACAGGATCTAGAGCTTGAGAGTTATTACCCTTTGGTGGTGTGCTTTCTTGATTTTTCATATTTCTGGTATCTTTCCTTTGATGTTTAGTCATCGCAGCAAGGGATTTCATGGTCCACTGGTTCAGCACTATTGTCTGGCTAGGATCCTGCTGGGGCTGCCAATTTGGCATGGCTGCCTCAGTGTCTGCTCAGTTGCCTGCTGGTGCCTCAGGCAGTTGGTCTCCATGGGACTCAGGCCTCTCTGGCAGGGCACCTCTCTGGTTACCATGCACTTGGCCGGGCTGGGGATGGGGTACAGGAGCAGCGAGTATGCTGGTGCCACAGGGCATGTGTTCTCCACAGCTTTCAGGCCTCTCCAGTGGGGCACCTTTCTGGTCAGCATGCACTCAGCTGGGATCAGATGAGATTTTAATAGCCTTGGATAAAATTCTAAGTTATCTCAAAACCTGTTGTGCCCATGCAGCTGGAAGATCGAGGTATGTTTTAATACATTTATCAGTCACTTTTGAGAGGAGGCTTTACATGTCTCCTATTCATCTTTTAATTAGATCTTTTCTTTTTCTCCTACTGATATGTAACCATTCCTCGTTGATTTTAATATAAACTTTTGGGGGTTGCGTGTATTACAGATAGATGCTTCAACTCTGTGACATTTATTTTCATCGCTTTTTGGATGACTTTCAGGGAACAGAATTTCTTAAGTGTAAAATCATTACTCTATTCTATTTCAATTTTATGACTGTCTATCTTTGTGATGATAACACATTGTGTTAAAGTATAACTTTAAAAACTCTTGATGTCCAGTAAGTTTTACTACCTTGCTGTTCTTTTTTCAGTAGTGTTTTAGCCATTCTTAGACTTTTGCATTTTATAACAATGATAAAATAATACAATAAAGTTCCAAAAACATGAAAGTTGGATTTTGATTACAATTTCACTGGAACTCTAGAGCGGTTTGGTGACAACTGACCCTTGCTGTTCTTTTTTCAGTAGTGTTTTAGCTATTCTTAGACTTTTGCATTTTATAACAATGATAAAATAATGCAATAAAGTTCCAAAAAAATGAAAGTTGGATTTTGATTACAATTTCACTGGAACTCTAGAGC
Source organism: Galeopterus variegatus (assembly GCF_000696425.1). Lineage (NCBI taxonomy): Eukaryota > Metazoa > Chordata > Mammalia > Dermoptera > Cynocephalidae > Galeopterus > Galeopterus variegatus. The sequence goes on from NW_007733274.1 coordinate 47,244, forward strand.
GGTTTGGTGACAACTGACATATTTATGAAATTGGACCTTCCAATCCACACACTTGATATATCCGTCCATCCATTTAGGTCTTCTTTAATTTCTCTCAATAAGGTTTTATAGTTTTCTGTGTAGAGATTGTGAACATCTTTCATTAGATGTAATTTTGGGTATTATTATGTCACTATAAATGGTATCTTTTAAATTTTAATTTTCTAATGATTTGTTGTTGGTAAGTAAAAATGCAAGTTATTTTGGAATATTTTGTGTATCATATATGTACTTTGCATATTTCTATATTTGTTTGCTATTATGGACTGAACAACCCAAAATTTATATGTTGAAGTCATAACCCCTAATGTGATAGTACTTGGAGGTGCTCTTTGGGAGGTAATTAGGTTTACATTAGGTCATGAGGGTGGGTTCCTCATGATGAGATTAATGTCCTTAGAAGAGGAATAGGAGAGAGAAAGGCACTGAGGAAAGGCCATGTGAGCACACAGTGAGAAGGCAGCTGCTTACAAGTTAGGAAGAGAGCCCTCACCAATGCCCACATCTGCCAGCACCTTGATCTTGGACTTTCCAGCCTCCAGAACTGTGAGAAATAAATGACTGTTGTTTAAGCCACCCAGTCTATGGTATGCTGTTACAGCAATCCAAACAGACTAAGGTGTATGCTGTTCAGCCCTCTTGCTAACTTATTATTTATAATAATTTTTCTGTATATTCTTCTAAAGTTTATTCATATATAATCATATTATATCATATTATAGTGGCTTTTTAAAATGTATCCCTTTCTGATTATTATACTTCTTTATTTTTCTTACCCCACTCTACTATACAAGTATATTAAAAACAATATTGAATAGAAATGGTGACAGCAAAATTCTTGTCATTTTCTGTTCTCAAAGGGAAAGCTTTCACATTTCACTCCTAAATATGGTGTTTGTTTGCTGTAGGCTTTTTATAGATTCTTTCCTAGTAAGAAAGATTTTTTTTCCTATTCCCAGTTTATTGAGTTTTTCTAAAATTTTAAATGCATGTTGAATTTTATTTAAAAATTCCTTCATCTATGAAGATGATCTTACAACTATTTTCCTTTATTCTGTTAATACCTTAAATTACATTGCTTGATTATCAAATGTGAAATCAACTTTACATTCCTGGAATACACCCAACAACCAATGCATCATAATGAATTATCTTTTTTATAATTTGCAAGATTAGATTTGATATCATTTTGTTTAGAAGTTTTGGATCTATGTTCATGAATATGAATGACCTGTAATTTTCCATGCTCACGATGCCCCTACCAGGCTTTGATATCAAGGTTACACTGGCGTCTTAAAACTAGTTCTGGAATGTTTCCTCTTTTTCTCCTTATTCTCTGTAAGAATTTTTGAAAGACTGATAGTATTTATTCCTTAAATGCTTGATAAAACCTATTGTTAAGCCACTTGAACCTGGAGTTTTATTTGTGGGAAGCCTTATAATTATTCTTCAATTTCTTTAAAAGTGAAATGATTATTAAGTTATAATAATATATAACAGTTGATAATAAATGACTGTTTTAGTCATTTTGGTAACTCACACTTTTCTCACAAATTTAATCAGTTCATAAAATTTTCAAATTTATTGAAATAAATTTGTTTATGACATTGTTACATTTTAATAACTGTGAGATTTTTACTGAAGTCTCCTTTGGCATTCCTGGTACTACTGTCTGTGCCTTCCGCCTTTCTTCTATATCTGTTTTAACAGGCGTTATTAAAACTATAAGCCCTTTTCAATTAATTATGTATTATTTGTTAATAACTTTTCAATTAATTATTAATTATTCTATTGTGTTTATTTTATATATTTTTATATTTTTAGTTCTTTACTATTTTACTTTCCCTAATTTACCCTGGATTTAATTCATTATTCTTTTTCAAATGTTTGACTAGAATGTTTAGTTCATGGATTTTAAAACGTTCTTCTCTAATGTAGGTACTTAATGCTGTAAATTTCTAAGTGTAGCTTTAGTTGTTTTCCACAGGTGCATATACATAGTATATACGTATACTATTATAGAATAGTAATTTCACTATTCATTTTCTCATTTTGTGATTATTTTTCTTTGATACATGGGTTATCCAGACTGCATTTGTTTGTTTCCAAATAAATGGGGACTTTGTATTATCTTTTTGTTATTGCTTTCTAGTTTAATTGCATCATAGCAAAAAATATATGCTGCATGAGTTTAATCCCTGAAATCCCTGAGGCTTGCTGTGGAAGACTGCATTATTGTTCAAAACATGCACTGCTTCTGCTTCCAATGCTTCTCTCTGCAGAAGAATTATACTTCCTGCACTATTGACATCAGCCTTAAGCCCTGCAACCTGCTTTGTCCAACCAAATGTTCCTGGAAGGGACACAAGATACTTGGACCTCTTTCCCTCTGCCAAAAGATAGCCAATGTCGCACACTCAGGCAACCGTGCCCGCCTGAGTCATGGAATGAAGAAGATGTGGAGAAAAGTCAGAGGCCATCTCAATAATGTTTGGGGACATTTGTAACCACAGCATAATATAGTTTGGTAGGCAGATGCTAGGAGAGTCCTCCATGATCATGCATTCATGCCCTGTGCCATCCCTCATCTTAAGAATTTAGGGACTAACTTCCTGCAAATAGAATGTAGCAAAGGTAATGGGATGTCACTTCTGAGATTAGGTTACAAAAACACTGTGACTTCCATTATCTTGACCACCTTCTCCCACCATCTGGTGTTTCTCTCTCTCTCTCTCTCTCTCTCTCTCTCTCTCTCTCTCTCTCTCTCTCTCTCTCTCTCTCTCTCTCTTATCAGCCATTGTCATATCATGATGTGGCCCAGGCAGCCCAGGCAGAGATCCAGACAGTGAGAAACTGAGGCCTGCCAGCATAAGTGAGCTTGGAAATGGATCTTCAGAGCCAGCCCCAGTTGAGCCTTCAGATGATTGAAACCCCAGGAAATATCTTGATTGCAGCCTCATAAGATTCCCTGATCCAGAACTATCCTGCTTAACTACTCCCAGACTCCTAACCCACAGAAATTATGAAATAATAAATGTTTATTGTTTGAACACACTAAGTTTTTGGGTAATTTATTATGTAGAAATAGCTAAATAATGCATATTTTGGTACCTGAAAATGGGATGCTACCATAATAAACACCTTAAAATGTGGAAGTAACTTTGGAACCAGACAGTGGATAAAGGCTGTGAGTACTTTCATAAACATGTTGAAGAAGCATAAACTTCCTTGAACAAATTGTTAGCAGTGTTTTAAATGAAATTCTATCAACTTAGCGGGTAACTACTGTTCCCAGCAGCTGAGAGGCCCTCCCTGCATGCATTCTTTTGGGATTTCCCTGCCTTCAGGGGTTGGATTGTAGGCACAGCTTCAACCACATTGTAAAAGTTTCAGAGTTTTTAGTACTTGTAGACCCTGGGGCATACATGGCATGCCAGAGGTGGCCATATGCACAGGGAGGTCAGGGAGCACAGGTAGAGAGAATGAGGAGACCCACGGGCCAATGCCTTTATTGGGTCTGGGGTGTTATCTGAGCAGGTTTCCCATGGGGAGCTTTACTTGGTGAGTTTAAAGCAAGTAGGCATTGGTTCCAGGAGGCCACACTGTGACTGACAGGTGTTCACTTTAAGTTCACAAGCAAATGTCTGAATGGTCAGTTTAAAGAAAGCTGTAGGAAAGCAGGGAACCCAGCCTGCAAGGCAGGAGAGATGCTCCAAGTCTTTATCTCTTCCCAGCTGGAGCCATTCAGGTGGGACAAAGTACCGGAAACTGTGCCCAGGGTGACTGAGCCCTGCCTCTGGTATGAGAAAGTTAAACTTATACTCAAAAATAAATGCTGAGGCAACATAAAATTATAAGCACTCACTACAAGCGGCACCTCATTGAATTTTGAGGACAGAGTCAATGAGGGCTTACAAGGAAATGGCAAACGTGTTACTGAAAACTGGAGGAAGAGATCCGTGTTTAATAGTCATAGAAAGGTTTGCAACATTAGCACCTGCAGTAACACGGAAAGTAGAACGTGTCAAATGAACCAAGAAAATTTCCAAGCAGATTGTTAAGATACCATGTGGTTTCTTTTTGCTGTTTATAATAGCAAAAAAATGCAAAGGGAGAGGGGTAAATTGTGGGAAGAACTGTTAGTCACAAAGGAGCCAGGACTTTCTGTGTTTGAAACTTGTCAACCCCTCAAGATGACAAATGATGCTAAAATTAAGAACTGGCTTCAGAGTAAAGGTCATACCAAAGGCACAGTTAGCAAAACATGGTCTAGACATGAAGCCCAGGGAGGAATGATTAAATCTTCTGTTAAGACCCAGCGTACTATTGAGTCACGCAAAGGTCCTTTAACAATATTAAGGGCGTACCTTACAGATCCTCTCAAGTGAACAACAGGATCTCAAAGAAGCTGAAGGGCTTACTTGAGTGGAATTTGGAGGTATGGCTCTCGTCTAAGGGAATGAAACACAAGGAAATTCTAAGGAGGCCCACAATGTTTTTGAGAATTTTCTTAGGAGAAATGTAATCGGTTTAGACTGAAAGAGTCAGAGATCATGCAAAATGAAAAGAAGCATTTGGCCCTCAGAATCCTACTGGCAGGAAGCAGGCTGAGAAAACTGCTCCACTTCAAAAAGTGCTACATTTCATAAGGAAAAAGGAAGGATGACTTCCAGAATGGAATCAAGAGCCATGGAGAATTTCTTTCCAGGACTTGAGACATAATTAAGGAGCTTCCTTTTGTTTTCCACAACTGGATTTCAGAACTACTATGGACCAGTGACTTTGTTAGGGCCCCCATGTTTTTCTTTTTTAAAAAAGACTATCTGTAGCAATTCCTATGCCTGTGCCACTGTACGTTGAACACGTTTGGGGACAGGGAAGTTCTTTGCTTAGTTTCACAGATTTACAGGTGAAGAGGAGCTATACTTGAGGAGTGGTATTCAAAGAAACATACCTGAGGCACTTCATCCACCCCTGGACCTGATGCAAATAACAACATTCTGAAATTTTAACCAAGGTTGTAATGGGTTGTTGAGACTTTTGTGGATGTTGAGAGTATGGAAGTATTTTGCATGGGAGAGAGACAGGAATCATTGTGGTCCAGAGGGAAGAGTGTGTTAAACACCATGTCAGATGGCCCCAAACACCTACAGCTTCCAGCAATCACATCCATTTGTGATTTCCTCCTCCTGTGCGTGGGCTGGATTTAGTGATTTGCTTCTGTCGCATAGAATGCCACAAAATATGTGGTATGTCACTTTTGAAAGCACATTTCCAAAAAGACAATGTCATCTGTCTTGGGCACCCTTTCTCACTCTCTTGGTTGCTTGCTCTGAGGACTCTGCTGCCATGTTGTGAGGTGCCTTATGGAGAGGTCAACATGAAAGGGAACTTTTGTCTCTGGCCAAAAGCCAGAGAGGACCTAAGGGCTACCAACAGCCACGTGAGTGATCTCGGAAGTGGATCCTCCTCAAGTCACGTCTTCACATGGCTGCAGTCCTAGACAATGCCTTGACTCAACCTGTGAGGGAACTTAAGCTGGAGGGACCCAGCTAAGCCCTTTCTCCATTCTCGATCCACAGAAATCATGAAACAATAAACATCTGCATTGCAGGCCACTAAGTTTTCTGGTA
>NW_007733274.1:53070-53633 GCF_000696425.1 Galeopterus variegatus
CTAAGCCCTTTCTCCATTCTCGATCCACAGAAATCATGAAACAATAAACATCTGCATTGCAAGCCACTAAGTTTTCTGGTAATTTGTTTAAAAGTAGTAGATAACTACTACACCTAGTCTAACCCAAGCTAACTGATAATATTGTTTTGTTTTATCCTATTACTAAATATAGTAATTTTTGTAAATGTTATATGAAACCTTAAAAAAAAAAAAACATACATTCTGCAGTTGTTGAATGGCGTTTGGATCTGTATAAAACTGTCAGGTACTATCTCTTCTGATTTTGTTTCTATTCCGTTTTCTCCTCCTTTTCTTATGGGATTTCAATTAAACATGTTAAAATTACACAGCATAAACTCTATGTCTCTTGCCCTCTTTTATTTTTCTAATGTGTGCCTTTTCATGCTTTCACCTACATGATTTCTTCCAAGTTGTCACTCAGTTCAGTCCTCTCTTTAGCTTGTCTAATCTGTTCTTAAAAATCACCCACTGAATTTTAAATTTTATTTATTATATTTTTAAGTTACAGAGTATCCATCTTTCACTGACAACTTCAACAGCCA
>NW_007733274.1:54890-58593 GCF_000696425.1 Galeopterus variegatus
TATCGCATTACTAAGACATTAATAGGAGGCTCATGTAGATGACAGAGAGGCAAGTAAACAGAAATTAACATTTGTGAGCAACTAGTAGATGCCACATGTTTACTTTATACATCTCATTTATTCACCACTTTTATAAGTGATCTGTTAGGTAGTTCTCTTGTTCTTATTTTTACAGAAGAAAAACCTGAGATTCATAGTGCTCAGAGATGCCCGGGATTACAGTCGGCAAATAGCAGAGACAGTATTTGCATCCCAAGTGCGTCTGACTTCAAAGACACAGTTTCTACTTTACTTTCTATGCTGACCTCTCGTTAGGCTTCCATTAGAGTTAGAAAGGAGAAATATTTTAACACTTTCTATGCAAATAACACAATAAGCAATAACCCACTCTGCTGTGACTTATACTTCTTACTTTTCTAGAGTTTTTAACTTTAGATATCACTCATTTAATAACTCTCCCTTTTACTCTTCTGATTCTTATGACATATGATATTTGCAATAATGAAACAAAGTTATAAGTTTAGAATCTAGTAAAAAATAATCGAAACTCCTGCTACTCAAAGAGTAGTCTACAAACAACCTGGTCTGCCAGTTGCTACCGGCTCATGAGGAGAAAAGAATAGGAAAAAAAAGTTGAGAGTAAGCATTCTGAAACCTCTCCTGCAATCTGACATTACCCTGATATCCAGTGTGTGGCCAGTGGACTCCTCTGGCTGAACAGGTTTAGACTTATCTAGGTGTTCCTAAGCTGACATACTGAGTCCCCACATGGCATGCTGCATGCTAGTCAGGCACAATAGGACAGGGCCGGATGGGGACCTACGAACCACTGAAATCATATCTCTCACAACAAATAATTTGAGAAGCACTGATCATTAGTGTCAATTTATGTGCTTCTCCGGGTTGGAGCCTTGCTCTTCTTTCTGCTAGAGTCAGCCTAGCAATGGCTGGTGCTTTGCAGAATCTTGAACAGTTCACACTTGCTACCAAGCCAGTAGACCGTGCGTGGTGCCAACCACCACACCTGCCCTCAGGCAAGGAAGGTAACACAATCCGGAAGTGGGGAGACATCCCCTGGAGCAACCTGAATGGATCAGAAACAATGGACCGGTGGTGCCAACCACCACACCTGCCCTCAGGCAAGGAAGGTAAAACAATCCGGAAGTGGGGAGACATCCCCTGGAGCAACCTGAATGGATCAGAAACAATGGACCGGAGAGAGCTGGTAGATGAATTCTTTCTGCTTTTCTCTATCCAGGCAATAAACAGAGGTCATTACGAGGTGAGGGCCAGCTCAGCAGCTCAACAGCACACCCTCAAATCTACTTGTCCTCCTTCCCCGCTTCATGCTCTTTTCCCCCAGCACTCCAGCTTCCCAGGACCGCATACTCCAAGGAGGTATTTACATGTAAGCTTCTGCCTCAGGCTCTGTTTCTAGAGAACCTGAGCCGAGACAAAAACCTTGTAAGATGAGCCCACTAATGGCAACTCTCATGCTTTACACCAGTGGTTCTCGAAGCGTGGCCCCCAGACCAGCGGTATCAGCATCATTTGCAAATTGTTAGAAATCCAAATTCTTGGGTTCCCTCTCAGAACAACTAATTCAGAAACCCTGAGGGTGGGACCCAGCAATCTGTGTTTTAACATGTTCCAGATGGTTCTGTTCCGTTCAAGTTTGAGAACCACTGTTTCACCCGGGCAATGAGAACTGGAAAAAGCTTCTGCTTCCTAAAATGTAATAGTATGGAAAATCTCAGCTCAAGAATGGACCATTTCTTAGGTGAAAGTCATGATAGTAACTTGACAATATTATAATGTCATATATCTAGAAGCTGAAATACAACATTTCTGTCACAGTACCAAATCAACTGAAAAAAGAAATGTTGCATATCACATGTGTCACTTCTATTTTTGTAAACTACCACTTCCTGTTATATTGCTTCTTCCTAACTTAGATCAATGTAGAGGAAACGCAACCCTCTAGATCAAAAGAGGATCCCAGGGCTGGCCAGTCAGCTTAGCTGGTTAGAACACAGTCTTGTGACATCAGAGTCACGGGTTCAGTTCCTCCTACCGGCCAGCCACCAAAAAAAAAGTCATGCAAAAGAAGCTCCTGCCTTTTTAGAATGGAGACATCCTTCTGTTGAGTACTTGATTTATTTTACCTCTCATTGTATCCTCCATGCCTGTTCTACCCTCCAAGATTGCTATCTGAAATAATAACTGCTTTGTCTTAAATAAAACATATTAAAACTAATTTTTAGGAATTTACAACATACCTAGAGATCCATAGAGCTCCCCTAGGCTGTTGACAGCATTAAGTTTGAGAATCAATGCTTTGATCTGCACCCCTGGCTGCAGGTGACTGTCATCTGAGGAAGGTTTAAAATATACCCATGCATTTGGCCTCAGCCCAAAGAAATTGATTTAGATGGTCTGGAGCTGGGCCCAGGTACATTGTCTATTTCAAAAGTGCCACGGGGTATTCTACTAGTAGCCAGGGTTGAGAAACACTTTGAGTTCAACTCTATTCATAGTGTGCCTGATTTTTGCTCCTTGACCTCATAAGCCCTGGGGTGAACACTTTACTATTTCAAATGTTTCTGCCTTTTAAAGGCAATTTAAAAGGATAGTAACCATTACCGGCACCTCGCAACTATCATGAAGAGTTCTAGTAAAATGACATTCTGGAAGTTGAAGTCAAAGGAAAAAATGGAGTCCATTTAAAATTACTCTTAAACTGCACCTCCAACACATATAGGACTTCGGGTTTCCTTAAAAATGGTTTGCAACCTTATTATGGAATTTTTATTGCCTCTCTTATTCCCTGCTCCAAGCTGTAGTCAGAGCAAACTTGGTCTCCAATAATCCCAGTAGGACTGCAGCCTGGGGCTTTCCCAGGTAGAAGGCAGCGTGGAAGGAGTCTGCAGCTTGTGCAGAACAGAAACCGATCCGTCGGGCCCCACACAGCTCGCGAATGCAATCTCACGGGCAGGGGCCAGCTGAAGAGGAAGCTGTGAACAGCACGCTCCCCTGAGCCAACACCCAAGATTCTGCACCCCCCTTACTCTGTGGGTTGTCTTGTGCTGAAATTGTTGTGTTTGATTCTTACCTTCTGTTCCCTTAGTGAAAAATCCCATTATCTCCAACAGCTGTGTGTCAAGAAAAGACATGAATTTTGTGTAACAACAAAAGGATCTGATACTTGTTTCTCCAGGTAGCCTTAGGCAAAGCCATTTTATCTCACTTTCTTCATTTATAATATAAGACTTAACTTTGAGCAGAAAGGGGGATAGGACTTTAGAGTGGGAAACTTTTGAAAGAATGAATTAAATCTCTACAAAACAGAAGGAAGCTTATATGTTTTTGGTTTTTGTTTTTTTAAACAGCTTGGACAAAAAAAATAGTACAAATGTACCAGTAAAATGTTATTTGAAATTTACCGTTTCTAGATAAATTGTTAAAGGGAAAGAAAACCAGGAAGGTGACATATACTGCTTGGGTGAGCCTTGAAATTGATTTCCGAAGCATCAGAACTCACTACAAAAGAATTTCACAGTTTATAAAATGTTATTTGAAATTTACCGTTTCTAGATAAATTGTTAAAGGGAAAGAAAACCAGGAAGGTGACATATACTGCTCGGGTGAGCCTTGAAATTGATTTCCGAAGCATCAGAACTCACTACAAAAGAATTTCACAGTT
>NW_007733274.1:58794-60095 GCF_000696425.1 Galeopterus variegatus
GGGTGAGCCTTGAAATTGATTTCCGAAGCATCAGAACTCACTACAAAAGAATTTCACAGTTTAATTAGGATGGCTCGAATCCAGAGTCTATATTTAGGATAAGGTGGAAATTACAGTGTAGAAATGAGAATAATCCAGCAAGAGTCTAAATGGGGGGTGGGTGGGAGTAATGGAAAAAACAGCAGAGCTTTTCTCAGCTAATCATAAAATTTCTTAACTGTTGTCTTTCACTGGACACAAACCGATAACCTCTAAGGATTTTACGCATTCAGCTGAGGAATGTGTTTTTACTAAAATTCTCTAAGTATGAACTTTTAAATCTGCCCTGTTCATGTTACCCACATTCTCCTCAATACCTACATGCTCTGCTTAAGTGCAGATAAATCTGTCACCTAACTTACAACACATCAAGAGAATCTCATTAAAATTCTGAATGTATATAAACATATTTTATACCATTAATATTTTGGCTTCTTTTTGTAAGTGGTTGGCAGAGTACTCATGGCACTATATCATTAATTTCTTAAATATTCCTGTTTTCTTCTCATCATTGGTATATCATCAAATAAATTATTTCAAACCCAAAATGTGACAGAAAGGACCATATGACTGATATTTTTTTAAATTTTTTACTTCAGGAAATGTTTTAAATGATTTGTACGAGTTATACTGGCTTGCCATCCAATAATTTATTAGAAGAGCACATGATATTTACAACCATAATTACGGTTCTTGGATGTTGAACAAGGGTGTTTATCTTTTTCCTCTTTTTCTTCTCTACAGTGACCTGGCTCTGAATTTAAGTATGCTTCTCAGTATTTCCCTAAAAGCAGTTTAAACGCTCTGAATAATATACTCAGAACTGTTAAAAATACAAATTGCTTTAATGAACTGACCTCATCAGCAAAGATGCTCAAATGCACAATGACTGTACAGCGAGGGAGAGGACGAGAGGGGAGTTTGAAATTCATTCAAATTAGAGTCACTTGCCTTGGCGGAAGACTTAATTTTAAATTACGAGGAAGGAACAACTCCAGGTAAAATAGCTCTTACCTCATTTCAACTAACAAATAAATGGCAGCTGTCCAGTTTAGAGCTTGAGTGTGCACCGGTCACTTATTAGTGACTCCTCATTTATTAATTTCAATTATTAATTCCTCATGAATTACTTTCTCCTCATTTATTAATTTTCAAATAATACCAACACTACCCTACTCCACCATTCTAATGTCAGTATATTCAGTATGATGACCCAGTTCTTTAAATGGCCTGGAATTCTCCACATTCCAACTCTGAAGACC
>NW_007733274.1:60380-69249 GCF_000696425.1 Galeopterus variegatus
CAGTATTTCCCTAAAAGCAGTTTAAACGCTCTGAATAATATACTCAGAACTGTTAAAAATATAAATTGCTTTAATGAACTGACCTCATCAGCAAAGATGCTCAAGTGCACAATGACTGTACAGCAAGAAAGACGCAGCGAGGGAGAGGACGAGAGGGGAGTTTGAAATTCATTCAAATTAGAGTCACTTGCCTTGGCGGAAGACTTAATTTTAAATTACGAGGAAGGAACAACTCCAGGTAAAATAGCTCTTACCTCATTTCAACTAACAAATAAACGGCAGCTGTCCAGTTTAGAGCTTGAGTGTGCACCGGTCACTTATTAGTGACTCCTCATTTATTAATTTCAATTATTAATTCCTCATGAATTAATTTCTCCTCATTTATTAATTTTGAAATAATACCAACACTACCCTACTCCACCATTCTAATGTCAGGATATGCAGTATGATGACCCAGTTCTTTAAATGGCCTGGAATTCTCCACATTCCAACTCTGAAGACCCAGTCTAAGTTGAGCTCATGTTAATGCTCATATGTTAATGCTAATTGAACAATACCTATATGACAGGCACACCAATTAACTCACTTAGTCCTTAAAATGCTACTTGGTGATTGTTCCTCACATTCTTCAGGGGAATAAACTTCCGATACGTGTGATTTAGTGATCTGGTGCCAGAGCTTTAACGTAGACGCCACTTCCAACTAAACACTGTTATTCCCTGTGCTGTCCTGGCCACCGTTCTAGATCTCTGATGAATCGGTTTTGAAAAGCTGCAGCTGCCAGGCCCAGGAGTTGCCTGATATACCTGCGTAAATAGATGAGCAATTTTTATTTCCCTGAAACTGCCTCAGTAATTGAGAGTCACAGCACCAGAGTCGGTGGTTATCTTTTGGGGGGGTTGAAATATACATATTGGCCTGCCATCATTTTCTATCAAATTAGCTGCTGTCTGGAACATTCTAAAAATTGTATCACTCATTTTAACTCAGATTGAAAGTGCTCAGTCTTCTACCAAAAAACTTTCTTTTTTCATATATGTGTATGTGGGTATATATATATATATTTTTATTGGAACATAGTTGGTTGTACATATCTATGTGGCACAGCATTGAATATCAATACCAGAGTTCAATAAGTGATGCTCAAATCAGGACGATTAGTATATTTCTCATCATACAGTGTAACCTATTTTCGTGGTGCTTTACTAACTCCTCCCTTTCCCCTCCAGCTCTCCCTTTACCATCCCCAGCAACCTCAGTTCTGTTCTCGTCTCTTAAAAAGTTCAACGTACTATTGTGATTGTTGTGTCTTTTTTTCTTTTATTTATTTGTTTATTTATGCATGTATTTATTTATTTTATTAGCTCCCACATAAAAGTAAGGACGGGCAGTATTTCTTTTTATGTGCCTGGCTTATTTCACTTAACATCATTTTCTCTCAGTCCATCCACGTTGCTGCAAATGGCAGAATTTCCTTCTTTTCTTTTATGGCAGAGTAGCATTCCATTGTGTAAATATACCACATTTTCTTTATCCAGTCATCTAATGATGGGCATTTAGCTTGGTTCCAACTCTTGCTATTGTTAGACTGGCTATTATCAAAAAGACAGAGAATAACAAATGCTGGAGAGGATGCGAAGTAATGGGAACCCGTCTACACTGTTGGTGGGACTGTAAATTGGTGCAGCCATTATGGAAAACAGTATGGAGATTCTTCAAACAGCTACAGATAGAACTGCCATGTGACCCCGCAATCCCACTGCTGGGAATATACCCAAAGGAATGAAAATCATCATGTCAAAAGGACACGTACTCCCATGTCTACTGANGCCATGTGACCCCGCAATCCCACTGCTGGGAATATACCCAAAGGAATGAAAATCATCATGTCGAAAGGACACATGTACTCCCATGTCTACTGCAGCTCTAATTACAATAACTTTCTTATATTTTTGAACCAGTGAATCTAGAGGAGAGCTGGTGATTTATTTCTACAACGAGGCAGGCAAACCAAGTGGTCGGAGCACATCAGCCACCTTCCCTCTCGGGCCTCAGCTCTGTGCCCAGATGCGCTGGGCAGACCCAGGAAGAGGAGCCGTGGGTGGGACGAGTCGCCAGCTGGCTGGAACCTGTTTCTTTCCTACTTCCAGGTGCTGCTTGGCCAGCAGGCACTAGAAAAATACAGAGAAGTCAAGGTAGAGGAGGGACCAGGTGACCAGTAATCTGGAGACGCCCCCGAGAAGGGAATGTTGTGCCCAACACTGCCACCTCCTGCGAGGTTTCCTTGCTAATGATCAGAATCCAATCAAGTCCCGGGTCTTTCATAAGTTTATGCACTAGATGACACGGTAGGGTCCAATCAGCCAAGTCCAGGACATGCAAATGTTCAGGACAAATAACTCACCCTTTTCAACAAATCAATGGTAGGAAGGAAGGAAGAGTGAAAGGGGGTCGTAAGCAGGCAGGGAGGGGAGGGCAAAGTACTGAAAAAGACACCTAGAGAGAAACCAGCCAAGTGCACGCAGTGTGTGGATCTCATCTGGATCCCGATTCTAACAAACCAACCGTAGAAGGGTATTTTTGAGCCAGTTCAGGACGATTGGATAGGGCCCGAATGTCAGGTGATTCTAAGTAATTACTGTTAACTTTGTCCATAATGGCACTGAGGTTTATTTTTAAAAGGGAGAGGAGCTCTGTCTACTAGACAGAGAGCATCCATTGGTGAAATGATATAATCCCGGAAAACATATTCAAGAAAAAAGTGGGGCTGGAAATAGATGAAAAGGAGGTTGGAAGAAGGTTGACAACCTGCTGAATCTGGGGAATGGGCACATGGGGGTTATTACAGCATCCTTCAGACTTGTATATTGAAAAGTATCTTCAATAAAAAGCTTTTTTTAAAGTCTGCTAATTTATAAGGACATGAATGATAAATTAAATATAATGCTAGATTAAAATACTGCCTTTTTATGCATCTCGTGACAAATTTTCTTGAGCGTTTTCCACTCTTCACTCACAGTCACACGCACTCACTGTATCAGTTGCTGCCCGTGTCCCCTGTGTCGCCTACACGAGAAAGGTGGCTTTTGAAATAGTAACAATTTTATTAACCAAAGCATCACAATTCCAGTTTAAAAGTCTAGCGGTATTAGGGATCTGTTTTGTCTTCTCTGGTTAAAGTCTTTTCTCAGTGAAACACTTGAAACTCTGTAATCTATATTTCACTCTTGGTTCATTTCTAAGACATGGAAAGATAGAAAACAAGCAAATAAGATGTCTGTTTCTCTTTATAAAAATCTCGTTCCTTGGACGTATCGGAATATATTCCTCTAGTACTTGGGGGGAGAACATTAACCATCTTTGATAATGATATATAGCATAGTAGCCCAACTTTGAAAGCGAAATTGACATTTTGTATCAAGTTCCAAAAGAGTAGCACCCACAGAATAAGACCTTATTTATAGGTCCTGCAAATAAAACAAATCAGATCATTCTCATGAAACAGCACCAGCCTGCTTTGATTTTCTGGTTTCAATTTCATAAGAACAAAAACTCTGACCCTAGTGTCACCATTAGTTTACAAAAGGTTAGAGATATGAAGAACAAGGAAAAATTTCCAAATGGAAAAAGGTAATAAGGAATTTTTTCTCAGATTTTAAAAAATTACAGTAAAAATCAGCTAAATTTTCTCTCCAAAAATATTCCTCAGTTTTTGGTGTTCTGCTTTATTTCGCTTGGGGGTTGATCGGGTGGGACATCAGTAAACACAGCACGTGTTGTGGGTGCAGTGGTAGCTCTCCCCGTTAATCGGGCATTTTATGTTTCTGAATCAAGATCGCTTCAGATGGTTAAAAGATGCTGGAAAAAATCACTGGATACATTTCAGTAATCCCCTAATAGCCATTGCTCTTGACCCAAGAGAGGAGGATTGGTTTCGCTTCACACCTTTCAGAAAATCCTCCATTTCTGATCTTGTACTCACGCAGAGGGACCTTAACTGTCCTCTTGCCTTAAGTCTGGACCTGGTCTGTCATTATCACCCACGGGCAGACACTCTGCTCTATGACTTGGGCACAAATCCCAGCTCCGCGGTCTACTACCTTGGTGACCAGAGTGATTTATTTCATCTCTGTTTCCTCAGTTTAAAAATGGGCACAAATTATGCCAAAGTTGTGAGGATCCAGGCGCCTCTACTCCCTCAAAGTGCCCCGGGAGAAATCACAGGGGGAGAAAGCAACCAGCCCCAGCCCCAGGGAGCGGCCACCAGCCCAACCCGTCCACAGTCACTCACGCTGGTGCTGCAGGTGGACCAGTCTCTGCGACAAGGAAGAAACTCAGGCTGGACCCCTGCCTCCTGCCTCCCCACCTTCCTGACGTAGGGACCCGCACCTTCTATTCCCTCTGTCTGGAAAACTCCCCCACACTCTTCTGCCCGTGCTGACTCCAGCTTATCTTTTGGGTCTCAGCTTCACTGTCAGCTGCTCTGGAAGCCTTTCTTTACCCCAGGTAACCCTGCTCCCAAGAAGGTGAAGCCCCCCGACGTCTCCTTATGATGCCTGCACTTGGAATACCTATTGGTGAGTGAGAGTAGTTGTTTAATAACTGGACACCACTCCCACCTGAGCAGTGAGCTCCAGCAGGGCCAGGGGGTGCCTGTCATCTCCAGTGCTGCACCCCACATGCTTGGCACATAGTAGGGCCTGAGTAAGGACATGTGATAGGCGTATGCACTCACTCTACAGAGACCATACACAGTTTTCCAGACATGGACAGCCAAGCCGTCCCTGGGCAAGGTGCTGGAGGGGAGCAGGTATGAGAGGAGGCTTCCAGGAGGAAATGCTTCTTTCTAAGTGAGCAGGACGTACAGAGAGGTGCAAATAAGATAAGGGCAATGCCAGCTGCAGGTGACTGTTTGCAATGTGGCCAGCACTATTCTAAGCAGTCACCATGTATTCGTTCTTCCAGTCCTTACAGCAGTCCCAGAGAATTTCGGAATTATAATTATTCCCACTTTGCAGGTGAGACCATTGAGAAGAAGTTAAATAAATGTCTAAGGTCACAGTGCTAGTGAGAAATGGAGTCACTTATGGACAAACTTGGGTAGTCTGAGGACTGTTCTAACCACTGTGCAGTGCGGTCCCCTGCAACACCTATGACAATGCCTACTTCCACATGCATGTGGACAGCTGTGGAGACACCCTCACCTAAGAAGAGAAATAGAGGTGCACAGAGAAAAGGATCTCTTCTCCTAAACTTTACTGTAAACACTTACTTTTTTTGGCATTTCCTGTAGCCTGTAGAATAGGGCTCCCTGTTAGTAAGTGCTCAGTAAGTAACTGTTGGCTGATCAGATAGCAGGCTCCTACCTAACATGCTGCTGAACTGGTTCCTAACATACAGCTGCAAGATTTCCGTAACTGCTAGGAAAGCGTTAATTAGTAAGAGCCTTCATGGGGTACTTTTATCACGCTTACAAGTATTTATCAGAATAGGAGCTGCGTGGCTTTAAACAGGTTATTTAACTTCTCTGTGCTTCAGTTTCTGCCCTTGAAAAATGGGATTAATTGGAGTAGCTGCCTTATGTGGTCGTTGTGTGAGTTAAATGACAAAATCCATTGAATGTGTGCAACAGTCCTCACCCAATTCAGGCATGCTGGTGCACGAGCACTGGCACACTGGTACTAGCGCACTGGCTCCCGAGGGCCAGCAACATGGTCAGAAGGGGAGAGCGGGAACAGAAGGCGGCCCTGGGGCTTTTCCAGGGGGCACAGTCTGAATGTGACGTGTCTGCTTCCTTCCCACCCTCGGTCCCAGCACTGCTGCTCTTCTCCTCTGGGAGGAGGAGCTGCTTTCCATCAGGTGACCAAAGCAGTTGTGGCCCAGAGGAACTGTGGAAACACAGAAGGGAAACAAGGACACTCTCAACAGCAGCGTGAGAAACGTAACCAACAGTTAGAGGAACGTGACTGCTAGGGCAGGAACCCCTTCCACCCTGGCTGCCGGGCACCAAGTCAGTGCAGTGGGAGGAACCCCTCGTGCCCACTGCCCCCTCTCCAGGCCAACTTTGGCCCTGCCAGGCCAGCAAAGAGATCCTCAGCCCAAGATGTCAGCAGAGGGCACGGCAGGCCCAAGCAGAAGACAGACAGCCTGAGGGAGAAAACACACTTGTCCCAAGGCACTGGCCTGGCTCCAGCTCGAGTGACCAGTCAGGAGGGACTGACAAGCGGAGCAGCCTCCCGCCTGGATGCAATCAGCTTTCAACAGGCTCCCGGAATCTGCATGCAAGTGTAATCATACTGCAAACTTAGTTCTTTTCCAAAGCCATAATTTTTTTAAGACCTCACACAGGGATAGAAATATCCGAGACAAGGTGGCCTCTGCTGACCACAGGTCACCATAGAGGTTCTTGGTCACAGACCACTATCCATTAATCACTCTGACAGTAGCAATTCCATAGTGGACATTCTACCAGGAGACTGTTGCATTTCCAAGCTACATGGGAACTGATGAGGGAATGGGTAATTGGAGGCATTTTTTGAAAAACAAATATACTATAATTCTCTTTAATTAGAAATATAAGCAGGAACGCATTTCACCCATTTATCTTATAAATATTTAGAAGGCATGGTATAGCAGGAGAGAAACATTTAAACAATAAGCATTTAGGAATAAGAGTAGTACATAAACATTTAAGTATTAAACATTTAAGAGAAAAACATTAAAAACAAATGCAAGACTTGGTCTCTGCTACCAAGTGGCTTGGAAGGACGTGAGTAGTGCTTTCAGTGGGAAGGTGCATTCTATACAAATGTGAAGAGAAATGACAAATAAGACCACATGTAATAAATGCTTGGTGAATGGGTGGTCCCAGCTGTAGTATAAGAGCTTAGAGGAGCAAGATTGACAGTTAAAGAAGTTTCCAGAAGGGGCTGGGATATAAAGGCTTTGGGAAACTTGGGTAACAGAGAGAAGAGGAAATTCCATGTAGAAAAGAGTGAAATTTAGTAGGAGAATCACGTGGTTTTAAAGAAGAAATTATGTCACAATTGTGGGGAATAACACAAATTAAGTAGATTGAAACTATGTCATGAATAGACTAAATCCCCAACAATGTATCAGACTATGCTCTGTCATTTGCTAGCAAGAGAGATTGACTCTGGGTGACTTGAAAAAATAGGGGGCAAAAGAAGCCATTGCAAGATGGCAGAATAGACGGTCCCCAGCGTCACCCTTTCCCACAATCAACCAACTTACAACTATTAAAAAGCAGTGAAAGCCAAGCTGGGGCTTCTAGAGCTCAGGAGAAGAGGAGGAGAGACCTACATGAGGAGGAGAGTTCATGAAGGTGGGGGAAGCCACAATGAGAGAAAGAAAGAAAGAAAGGACTGCTCTGACCATTTCAAGCCTCAGCTGCTTCCAGGCTGGCTCTGGTGAGCACATGGAGCAAGAGCTGGCAAGAGCCACAGCAAGAGCCAGAGCTAGGCATGAAGTTTCTTGGAGGTACAAGGGGAGAAGAGGGTTTTGGTGGCCCCCAGGCCAGCGAGACCACTAACAGGGTTCCCATGGACCCACACAGGAGCAAGGAGCCACAACGACTGAAAAAAGGAGCCACTCAGAGGCTGGTGAGTCATCGCAGGGGACTGGCACATGCGCACAGCCTGTCCCATGGGAAGTGTTTGGAGTGTGGGCAGTGCGAGAGACAGGTCACTGGGGGAACACTGGGGCACAGCAAGGACAGCTAATCTGCCTCCAGTCAGTGCAGGACCACTTGGTGGAGACTGGTCAGAACACAGAACTGCAGGGGGAGAAGTTAGTTGAAAAGTCTCAGGCCCAGACCAGAGTTTCCACATGACCCAAGTATACCAGACCTCATGAGACCTGGAAGTACATAAAAGGTCAATCATTAAAACCTGAGTTACACAAAAAGCCTTCCCCAGACAATCAGCAGCAAAGCAGCAATTTAGCTCAACCACAGGGCTCAAGTGCTGGTCCCCACAGGAAGTTCCCCCATTTTAGAAGTAACCAAAGGACAACAGATTAGTTCCAGTGCAGAGTTTAAATGGGAACAGTGAATAAGCCAACACAGAATTGCAAGAAAAAACAAAAAACCGACGGATCAGTGACAAAGTTCTGATATTAACCAGTAAAGGTCTAACGTCACCGAAGAACAATGATAAAACCTAGAAGGACCAAAATCCCCTCTGCTCCCAAGCCAGTGTGGGGGAAGGCTGAGGGTCTCAGCTACGTCCCCCCAACTTCTGCATCCAGCCCAGCAATGACCATTGAGCTGCCGCCAGAATCGCCTTGGGCCCCCAAGCCAGGGTTGCGGGGGGCTGAGGGTCTCAACCATGCCCCCCCGACGTCCACATCCAGCCCAGCAATGACCACCAAGCCACTGCCAGAAGCACCCTGGGCTCCCCTGTTGAATGAGGGGGGTGCCGCGGGCCTTGATCATGCCCCCACCTTATCCCCCTCTTCTTTCCCTTCTCCCCCTTCCCCACCTGCTCCACAACAACATCTTAGAATGTAAAATAATGATTATAATGAATAAATAATTTTTTTTAAAAAATCTCTGCTGGTAAATTTTGAGGAGCTTGAGATTTTTAGCATTAGCTGCCCTTCTCTAATTACTTGGCCTTATAATTAAACACCTAGTTTCTCTCACTGCAAAAAAAAAAAAAAAGAGGCTGTTTATTGGGAGATGTCACAGTATCTTATGATGGGGCAGACCTGAGCAACCAAGACTCCAGATGGGCAGACCTGGGATGTCTCTGGGAGCCTCAGTCGCAAGAGTTCTCAAGCACAGGGGCTTACTGTTTATGGGACTCAGTGTCCATGACTTCCGATCTCAGGGTCTCCCCGCTTCAGA
>NW_007733274.1:69955-71113 GCF_000696425.1 Galeopterus variegatus
GCTTACTGTTTATGGGACTCAGTGTCCATGACTTCCGATCTCAGGGTCTCCCCGCTTCAGATTTCACATTCTTTGGCAATAGCCTCTATCTGCATGCACTGGATCAGAAGCCTGCACTCTGTGTCAGCAGCTATGGCCAAGGAGCAGCGTTAGTGGCCCTTGTATATATGTCAGAGGAAGTGGCTGTGATCCAGGCAAATGCCAAGTGGTGACTACTGCAGATGAAGACGCAGCGTGTGCCTGGCACTTTGCTATGAGTGATGAGCAAGACGCACACTGTCCCGACCTTCGAGTGCCATCACCTGACTATGAAGGGAATCCAATCCTCTAGGAAATGGCAAGCCACAAAGCTGTGCAGCAGGAAGGAACACAACAGAAATGCAGCTTTAAGCAGAGCATCTGTCAGGGAAGCGCACTTTGGACTGAGAGGGAGCTCTGACTTGAGGTCAGGGATGTATGTGACAGTGATTCCCAACAAAGTCCAGAGTGTGTGTTAGAGCCATGTCACCATGGGCCCCTCTGCAATTCTTCTGCTGTGGACCTAGGTGGAGCCCTGGAAGTGGTGTTTGGGGAAAGCTTCCCAGGATACTCCAGAGCCAGAGGTGGAAATCCTGCCCATGAGCTACGTGGGGCAGCAGCAGACACAGAAGACAGGGCAACATTCAAAGTGACATTGTCAGCCCAGCGGTCTGTCTGGATGATACTCACAAAGGAGAAGCTGAGGCTCAGGAAAAGGGGACGGCACCATCAGATGGAAATAAAGAGAGTGGAGAGGGGTGGGGGAGCACATCGATAATAATTTTGCATTTGAGTCTAGCGGGACATCTGAGTGGAGAGGGCCAGAAGTCACTGGGGGATACAAACCCGAGCCAAAAGGGAACGAAGGGGTTATCCTCCAGGAGGTTATGCTCCACACGTGGGCACTACTGTGTGAAGAGGGTCTATTCAGAATGAAATCAAAATATTAAAACCATAATGAAATCTAAACAGTATTTCAGCGACGTATCTGGATTCAGATTTAACTAACCGTGCTAGGTGCTTTCACGAATACTATGTTATTTAAGCTTCGCAATTACCCTGTCATGGACCCGAGTCTCTAAATTATGTAAATGGCCCAAAGTAACCTACAAGTAGGCTTAGCGAGGAGAGTGCGACCCA
>NW_007733274.1:73723-74865 GCF_000696425.1 Galeopterus variegatus
CCATCTGAAAGAAATGTAGGTGTAAAGGCAAGGAGGAAGAAGCCTCATTACCCAGTATTCACGGTCAAGTGACCCAGGGAGGAAATCAAACAGCAGGACCTGTTCATCAGAAGCACGAAGACCCCTGCACAATTCCCACGTGGCTTGATCCTATATGGGGTATCACTCAGATGAAATACAGGACTTTGTTTACACCACCTCTGAGAAGATGGTGGTTCTTAAACCATCCTTGACTTCTGTTTCTTTCATTTTTCACATCCACACTGTATCTCAAATCCACTCTCTCGCTGCCCTTCCTCTGCCAATGGCTTGATTGAGGTCTCCAGGTTTCTCTGCCTGAACAGCTGGGAGACGCTCACGGACTCAAATTCTCTCCCTTCCTCTCACCTCGAGCCTTTTCACCCATTCTCCACAGAGCTCTAGAGCATTTCGAAAATGCTCATCTGATCTGATCCCTGCTTTAAAAATGGTCAGCGACCACCTGTTATCCACTACAACGGTTGCCAAAGTGTTTTCAGGATTTTGATTCCTCCGGATGTTACCACTGACACATGAAAAGGGGCTACACATTTGGAAAATGGGAAATGTGCCTTGTGAATCACCAGAGGGCAGAGGGGATAAGTGAAGGCGCTGCACAGACCCTTCCACCCCGGGGTCTTCTGAAGAGCCTTCCCTGCTCACCTGCAGCTGAAGTCAGCCCTCCCTCCTCTGCAAACCTCGAACATTTTATACGTGCCTGTGTACACACCACATTGGGAAAGACTAATTTAGTTGCATGCTTCACACACTGTTAAAATAAGAGTTCTTGAGAGGAGGAGCAATACCTAATCATGCTTGTAGTTCCCCACGCCAGGCAGTGGAACAAAGGAAAACAAAATTAACAACTTCCTTGAACTAAGTTAGACCTTAAGTTAAAACTACAACTATCCATCAAAACAATGGTGGAGCTTTATAGTTTCCTGTTGTGACATTTTATGAAACTTACATCAAACTGGGGGGAAATAAACACATGGAGGCCACATTGGATAATTAGGCTTATCAAGTAAAAGACTTTGTGTATTTGTAAATGGTCATCCAAAAATGGGAATTTGTATTTCTTATAAACACTGACTTCACTGTGAAGGGGTTGATAATCCGTGAGT
>NW_007733274.1:75255-79084 GCF_000696425.1 Galeopterus variegatus
CCTCGAACATTTTATACGTGCCTGTGTACACACCACATTGGGAAAGACTAATTTAGTTGCACGCTTCACACACTGTTAAAATAAGAGTTCTTGAGAGGAGGAGCAATACCTAATCATGCTTGTAGTTCCCCACGCCAGGCAGTGGAACAAAGGAAAACAAAATTAACAACTTCCTTGAACTAAGTTAGACCTTAAGTTAAAACTACAACTATCCATCAAAACAATGGTGGAGCTTTATAGTTTCCTGTTGTGACATTTTATGAAACTTACATCAAACTGGGGGGAAATAAACACATGAGGGCACATTGGATAATTAGGCTTATCAAGTAAAAGACTTTGTGTATTTGTAAATGGTCATACAAAAGTGGGAATTTGTATTTCTTATAAACACTGACTTCACTGTGAAGGGGTTGATAATCCGTGAGTGGAGTTCTATTACGTGTTTCTTTGTACTGAAACATGAGGAGTTAAAGCAACGTGGCTTGTTCATGTTCACTTAATTTATTTCTGATAAAATGAAGGTTTCAGTGAAAACAGAGGCCTGCCTCCCCTCTAACACAGATGTGGTACGAAGATCAGAGGAGACACTAACACTGGGGCAGGGCCGGCTTCAGGGGTGTGTGACCCGGGCTGTGACCCAGGCCCCATGTGCAGAAGGGCCCCACTTGCTTTAGGGCTGTGCAGCCACTGCATATTCTTGAAATTCTCAGGATTTTTTTGAGAAGGGACCCCACATTTTCATTTTGCACTGGGATCCCTATATAGACAGTCCTGCCACGGGGTGCTCTCAGAAGCCACCTCTGGAAGCCCCCTGCCCAGAGCAGAGCTGTCGGGCCTCAGGGAGCAGGAGCCTGTGGCTGGAACCAGACCCACATGAGGCACTAACAGCCCCCTGGCCCCTGTCTGCTGCTCAGTTGCATGTGCAGCAGCTCACTGGAGATCCCTGCTCCAGTCTCCACCGCCACTTTATAAACCACATGTCACAAGCAGGAACTGTGGCCCCAACAAGGTGGCACCACTGCAGCCACCAGATCCCCCAGAGCCCTCTCCACACAGATTCTACAAGGCCCACACTGGCCTTTGACACCCGTGGCCTGTCCATCAGTTTTAAGAGTTCTCATATGTAGTTTCTAGAAGAGAATCTGCACCCTATTAACAACAGCAACTCATTCCACAGTACACTCAAAGATTCTAGTCAATGCTTTGCTGTTGACACTTTTCTTCTCTAGTTCAAGTCAAAAATAATTTTTTCTTATTTGTCTTAATGAACACTTTATAATTCTTGACATTGTTGGAATTACAATCCCCTAAATTAAACACACACACACACACAAAGTTCACCTTATGTCGAACATTTGTTTTTTAAACTGAATTGGGTTATAACTAATGTTCTAAGAATTCTCTGACATATGAAAAAATTAGAAACACCGCAGGGTATCAGAGAACTGGCAGCAGAAACTACCTAGGAAGACAATTAGCGTGGGAGGAGGTACCGTAATAACACAGAGCTCTGCCACTGGTGCTCACGCCCAGGGTAGGCCGCGTATTTGAACCAGATTGTGAGGCGATACTAAGTTTTATGTGCTGCACTCAAGAGAGGTCCTCTGTCTCTAATCTGAGCACTAAATGCATTCAAGCCCTGGACTGGAGAAGCCTGGACTAGTCATCATATATCGGGGTTCCTAGTATAAAGCCAAGGACTGCAGGCTTTCCGCTGGAGGTCTATCCTAACATGACTGATGGCCGAGAAGTCACATGTGGTGTAGCAGGCACTGCTAACAGAGGCCTTTTTGCTCTAAATAGCCATGTGACTCTAGTGTTCTAACAGATCTTGAATCAGCATCCTCCTCTGTAAAGGGAGGGGGTGGACAAGGGGACCAGCATTGTCCCAAGAGCATGGGCTGCTTCTCATTCCAGGAGAGCACCTCTGAGCCCTCGGCTCTGTGCCTGCTGTTTATGGAACCCGGGAACGTTATGTGAGCTCTCCAATCTTCCCTTTACCTGTCTGCAAAGTGGAGAGACAAAATCGTAGCACTCAACTCACAGTGTTCTTGTGAGGCTTAAATAAGGTTGTGGTTTGAAGTACGTACCCCAATGCATACACTAAGCACTCAAAACACTTTAGCAGAATGAGATGCCGCTCCACAGCCATAAGAGTGCCAGAAATCAGAACGCCGACAGCGCCCGGCACTGGCGAGGACGTGGAGGAACAGGAACTCTCACTCACTGCTGCTGGGAATGCAAGATCCTACAGCCATCTTGGAAGACAGCTTGGCAGTTTCTTACAAACCTAAACATACTCGTACTATGTGATCCAGCAATTCTGCTCCTGTATCTACTCAAAGGAGTTAAAAACGTATGTCCCCACAAAAACCGGCACATGGATGTTTACAGCAGCTTCATTCGTAATTGCTAAAACTTTGAAGCCACCCACATGTCTCTTCAGTAGGTGAACGGATAGATAAACTATGGCACATCCAGACAATGGCATATTATTCAATGATAAAAACAATGAGCCATCAAACCATGAAAAGCAACAGTGGAAACTGAATTGCCTATTACTAAGTGAAAGAAGTCCATCTGGGAAGAGTGTGTACTGTATGTTTCCAACCATATGACAACCTGGAAAAGGCAAATCTATGGAGCTGATAAAGAGAACAGGGGTGGCCTGGGGCTGGGAGAATGTGAAGGGATGGACAGGTGGAGCACAGGGGATCTTTAGGGCGGTGTAACTATTCTGTATGATACCGTAATGATGAATACATGTCACTATGAATTCATCCAAACCCAAAGAACCTACAACACCAGGAGTGACCCCTGATGGAAACGACTGATTTGGGGTGATGAGGATGAGTTAACGTAGGTTCATCAGTGATAACAAATGTGCCACTCTAGTGGGGAATGTTGACCACGGAAGGTGCGCACTTGTGGGAACAAGGGGTACATGGGAAATTTCTGTACCTTCTGCTCGGTATTGCTGTGAACCCAGAAAAGTAACTTCTACTAAAAAAAAATTGAGCTATGGTCATTGCTATCTAAAATCCTTCTGGCTTTAAATTCTGATGTCATAGGTAGCCAATATGCATTAGTCGAAGGAAGTTCATGTTTGCCAAGTGTTTGCGGTGTCCTGGCCTCCGGCGGTGAATTTGCAGCGACATCGTAATTCTTTCCAGTGCATTTAGCATTTCCATTGTGCTTTTCCCTGAGTTTGATTTTTCCGAGAGCCGTTACAATTATTGAGCCTTTCCCACCCCCACCCCCCACGATTGCTTTGTGGACAGTTGATTACTGTTATTATCCTTAATTTCCAAAGGAGGAAACACACACAAGGGTCCTCATTTTGGAGGTGTTATTTGGGCATAAATAGCACCTCGAATGAAACAGGTGAGGCACAATTCCCATCTTGCCATTGGATTAGAAATAGACCCCAGGAATACTTTATTCCTGAGATAACCACCAAGTGGAAAACCCAAAGTGATTAAGGACCCTTGGCTTTTCTAATAACTTGGTAATAAATTCAGAGTTTAAGCCACCTGCTTATACATTGGACTGCTTCGGGCCTGCAGGAGCCATGGCCTCTTTTGTTGGTGTGAACTGAGTGGGGAGGCAGATCAGAGACCCTGGATCCTATAACTGATTCTGTACTGTCACGGCCATATGACCGTGGCCACGTCCTTGAACCTGTGTAAGCATCAGTTTTGGTTTTTTTTCTTTCATTTGTAGAGTGGGTTCTCTCTTTCTCTCTCAGGTGCCACCTCCCGAGGCCCGCCTATGACACAGCGTATTTGCAAATGTGTTGGAGGCTTGGGGCTCTGGCTGGCATTCCTAC
>NW_007733274.1:79455-82422 GCF_000696425.1 Galeopterus variegatus
TGATGGTCACAGATTATAGGGCAGAGAAGTGAAAAATGCAAGTCCACCCAATGATTCAAACATTGAATGCTTGCTCAAGACACATATATGCTGTCTAGCCTAAATGTCTATTAAACTAATAGTTCTACCTTTTCCTTTGCTGGCTCAGGCTCCATTCACATACACGGGATAAGTTGCATGTCACTGACTCAGCAGACCACACCTAAACCAGTAGATCAACGCTACTCTCTTCAGAGTCGGGATCTATTAATTCCCTGTGCTCCCTGATAAGATGAACTGTGTAGGGCACATCACTTCTGTGGGATTCTTTCCCCAAATCCATGCTCCAATCTGTCAAAACATCAGACAAAACTAAAATGAGATATACTTGGCAAGGCACCTGACCAGTGCTCGTCACCGGTATCAAGGTCATGAAAGACAAGGAAAGACTGAGGAATTGTCACAGATTGGAGGAGACTAAGAGGACCCTGCAAGTGCATGCAATGTGGCATCCCGGATCCCATCCTGAACAGGGTATTGGAGAGAAGACTGGTGAAATCCAAACGAGGCATGTAGATTAGTTAGTGTCATCAAACCATACCAAGGTTCATTTCTTAGTTTTGAAGGTTGCACCATGGCTTCATGAAATGTTCACATCAGGGGGAAGCAGGTAAGAGGGTGGGGAGGACCTCTCCATTTCTATATTTGCAACTGCTCTGTAAGTGTAAATTTATTTCAAAATAAGTTTAAAAAAAANGGACTGCTTCGGGCCTGCAGGAGCCATGGCCTCTTTTGTTGGTGTGAACTGAGTGGGGAGGCAGATCAGAGACCCTGGATCCTATAACTGATTCTGTACTGTCACGGCCATATGACCGTGGCCACGTCCTTGAACCTGTGTAAGCATCAGTTTTGGTTTTTTTTCTTTCATTTGTAGAGTGGGTTCTCTCTTTCTCTCTCAGGTGCCACCTCCCGAGGCCCGCCTATGACACAGCGTATTTGCAAATGTGTTGGAGGCTTGGGGCTCTGGCTGGCATTCCTACATTCCTTTTCACTTCTTTCGTTTCCCCATCCTGTAGATTTCTGTTTTTAGTAGAGGATCCCAAGTGAAGCTGAGGAGAAAAAAAGATAAATGTGGCACATGCAGATAAAAACAGGCAGCTTCTAGGATGGTAACTGGATGAATGCTTCTTTAAGTGGACTGTTGTGCATGAAGCTCACCAGTGAATAATCCTTCAGCCTTGGAGTTAGGGGCNATTTCTATATTTGCAACTGCTCTGTAAGTGTAAATTTATTTCAAAATAAGTTTAAAAAAAACAACAATAACAACAACAACAACAACAAAACTGCTTGATTTGAAGCACAACAAATTCAGGAAGAAGCTAGAGCCAGGACTGGATATGGTGGTAGGAGGTAAATGATATCTAAGCTGTCTAAACTGATGCAAATACTTAAAAAGGTTATTATTTCTACAAAAAGTATATCGATCGCTGATTTATACCAGACTGTGAGCAAACAACTGAGAATTAGTTTGATAGGCACCTGCCAGCAGCCCTGCTCTCCCTAACCCACCATTCCTCCACCAACCTGCTGCCTGATTGTAAAAGGGGGGCTCCTCCTTGAAATCATAGCACTTTCCAATTTTTGTGTAAACCACAGCACAAGCACGAACTCTTTTCTTTTCACATTGTTCCCATGAAGTGTGGCATTGGGGGCTCAGAATAATAAAGGCTGCTGTCATAATTAAGCTCCGGGAAGTATTTCAAAGACTCACAGACCTTAGAGATGAGAAAGACCCGGCAGGTCATGCAAGCCTGTCCCTCTGCCAGTGTGGGATGGCTGTGTGCAGTTTGGTAGATCTGTTATCACACGATAAAAATTCTAAACTATTCAAAAAATCACCACATTGTATAAATTATGATTAAAAAGTGTAACTTATTCCTGGGCAATTCTTGAGTGTAGGGAGGAAAAGTAAATAACTGAATAGCTTTCTAAAAACAATTACTGTCCTATTTAGAATACATTTTCCAAGGTGAAAATGTGTTTATTTTCTGCTCAATATGACAGCCTGTACTTATTGTCATGCGAGAGCTGCCTCCCTGCATCTGATAATTTAAAATTTAGCAGTGACCCCCGCTGCCTCTCAAGTGATATTATAAATGTGGCTTGCAATAGCTCCAACTTCTTCTGGCTTTTATTTAAGTGCATGACTTGAACACAGTCGTATATGACTCTGCCTTTGGCTTAGACATCTTAGCTCAATGTCTTCATTCTTTAGGAATGAAGACTGAAATGAAAACCTCCCTCCAAAGGCCCTTGAAGAATGAAACTCAAGACTCTGCACTTTGTGAAGTTGGGTGGGACCTTTTTCATCAGATTTGTGAACTGACTGTGATGCAGGTGCTGATTTATCAGTCCAGTGGAGAGAGAAACAGCAACTACAACACCACCAGAAGTGGAAAGTATCTTCGGCAGAGCGAACTTGGAGGAATACTGAGGAGAATCATTGAAAAGGGGGAGTTAATTTACAACTCAGAAATAATGTGTACAAAGTGGAAACATAGCAGAATAAAGAATGCGGGCAGATAAAATTGAGTGGGAGATACGACCACGGGATCCATCAAGAACGGATGTTGGTTGGTCATGTTCTCATGCTGGGCAAGGGGCGTGGGGCACAGCAACATGAAATATGTCAATACTTCCCATTTTTTCTTGAATTTTCTCTACTTGGTATTCACAATTCAGCTTTATGTAAGAAAAAGTTGCTCTTGTCCTATGGGGAAAAATGAACATTATGTCAAGAAGTGAGCCCAGCCCTTCTTCACAAGCACTGACATGGTTGCACACACCATATTTGCAATAAGTCCTGGTAGAAACCCACCTTAAAAAGCATATCCCGGGCCGGCCCGGTGGCGCACTGCTACAGTGCGCCACTTGGGAGCACGGAGGCGCTCCCGCCGAGGGTTCGGATCCCACATACAGACCGGTTCC
>NW_007733274.1:83894-86090 GCF_000696425.1 Galeopterus variegatus
TTAAGACACCTCTATGGCCATCACAATGAATGGGGGACAGATTAGAAATCAAATGTATCGCACGAGACAGAACCGGGTGAGCAGTAAATTCTCAGCAGACGCAGCTTCCCTGAGTTTCTCGTCGTGTACGATACAAGCAACATGAACATACAGCTCCTTTCAGCCTTCAGCTATTACTCTCACAGGTAACAGGGACACTAGCCTACAGGGAAAAACTGTCCCTAAGTTTCCCTTTTCTGTTTTGGTTTCACTCTTTAGGTTGCCAAGTATGGAGACGCCCTCAATCTAGTTTGCTTTGGGGAGGGAGGTGGTCAAGCAAAATACACGATGCAAGAAGGGGAAGTCCCACAAAAAGCCAAGAACAGGAAACATAAAGGCCTCGGCTGCCTTGACCCTCGGGCTGGAGGCCCCTGTGGACCCCACAACAGCCTCCTGGTATTCACAGGACTCCTCTACGCTGTCCACGTGGGTGGCTTTCTGACCTCTGCCAAAAGCTTCATGTGCTTTCTGATGGTCTCGACTCCCTCCGCCTTCTGCCCACGTATGGCCTGTCACTGTCTCTACTGTTCCCGTGGCCACTGCTGATGTGTTCTTTGGGATTCAGTCTCTACTTCTCCTAACACCTTTCGATATGTCCCCGGAGTAATTGCTATCAGGGCAGGAGATGGGGAGGAAAAGAGAAAGAAAGAGGGAGGGAGAGGGAGAAGACCCCAGCTACCCAACTCACCTTTGGCCCTGGTCATAACTTACCAGTGGTCCCACGGGCTACAGGAGGGCGGTTCTTAGGTCATGTGCCCCACCCCGATGCAATAAGCATACTGGTCACAATGCATAAACTGGGGACCTGCTCCTTAGAAAGTACAGGAGCCTGCTCTGTGACATTATTAGTACCTTTTCTTGTGAAGTATATTTCAACAAACTGCTCCAAGGAAGTAAGAAATTCTCAATCCAGCAATGTTCAGTTTAGATGAAGGAACTGGTAGTACCACCTGGTCCGAAACACCAGCTACCTTCAAATCTCAACCTTCTGCTTAAGCTTCTCATGCTGGAAATTGAAGGAATAACTTGCTCATCAGTAGACACTAAATGAGAAAGACAGAACTCAGAATATTGGCTAACTTCTGCTCTTTTCCGCCTCTTTAAAGGAACAACTTTCGTTTTTCTAAATACCATAAGTGGGCCACAGAATATATGCAAAGATAAGAGAGATTTCCTCTATCCCTTGGAAATCAATTCTTAGGCAATTTTAGGCTTAAAGTTTAGCATTACAGTTTTTTCAGGTGTCACCCCTTAGTTTTTCATTTTTCAGTTTCTTCTAAGTCATCAGTAAGAGTGATCTTGCTCTGGGCCAAAACTTCACAGCAACGTGACCTATTCACTTCAATCGGTCATTCATTTAGCCAACATTTATTGAGCAGCTACTGTGACACAGCCCAGTGTAGAGACTTGGTTGGAGAGGATTTAGTGGGAAGAGGGAGGGGCAGAGGCCAGGGCTGTAGAAGTCTTGGGCAGACTGTCAGAGACACTTTCCTTACCTTGGCAGTCGCTTGGAAGAGTTAACTACCATGACCATGACACGGTTAACTACAGTGACCAATGGGTCATGTTGTAAAAGAGCTAGAAGAGATGTCAAAGTCGTGAACAGTTTTCCTGATGGCTTCTTTGCAAAGATAACATACGGCAACCTGGGACACGAGCTGGCTACCTAGTTTCTCAAGCTCTCTAAATGATTACTCATATTTCAATTTCACAGATAGAAAAAACAAGTACTGTCCTTTCTGAGATTATGACATCGTCAGCCATGAGTAGAGGCAGCATCCCCACGTCCTCTATCCCACAGTTTGTTCCCTCAGGGGTTAATTCTGCTCCAAGTGACCTGTGACACATTTAACACCCTTAGAGCACTCATCAGGTAGGGATTTCACTTCTCTTCCCTGGTTAATAGCTGCAGAGAGCCCTATCTCCTAACCAAGCCACACTCCAAGACATTTTTATTTCTCTAACCTTAAAACCACAAGTCACCATTACCCAGTACACGTATTAGCCAAATCTTTGCGGAAGTTGCTTGTCTTTCTTGAATATTCTGTGAAATTCCAGCCTAGTGCATGGTAATGAAGGTAAGGTTTAAGTCTGCTTTTCTAAAGATCAACACCCAACCACACTTCCAGATCTCGTCTGACGCTTCCTAGGCAGGGG
>NW_007733274.1:86536-91955 GCF_000696425.1 Galeopterus variegatus
TTTCTAAAGATCAACACCCAACCACACTTCCAGATCTCGTCTGACGCTTCCTAGGCAGGGGCAAAATGGTTTCTTTTCAAGAAACAATCCCCCAAGATCAATGACACACAAAGTACTTTGGTTAGAAAGGAGCAAGCCGAGGAGAAGAAAAGAAAAAAGGAACTCAGCTTCAAGATGTCACAGAAACTCAGACGGGAGGGCTCGAAGCTGGGGACTTTTCTAAGTCATTTGCAAACGCTTCACCTCCCCTGGACAGGTCATTGCGTGCCATTTAGCACTTTTTATTCTCTGAGGTTTATAAGCTCTTAAGCAAATGTAGAAGGGACAAAGAGCTAACGTATATCAAACTGAAAACCTGATGGAAATCCCCTTGTGGTGTGAGCAAGATGCTGTTCCAAAAACAAATAATGCAAACAAGAAAGGGAAAAGAGGATCATAGAACGATGCCTTCACATTTAATTTCGGAGAAGAGGACCTGAAGTTGATTTCTGTTTAGATCAGTGGTATACCCGTTGGAACAGGGGGCCTGGCACAGCAGCATGGTAATGTGATCTGTGCTTTAAATAGCTGCCAAATAGCCATGTGGTGACTGGCAGCATGCTCCGCGTTGCAATGAGAGCGATCCGTTTCAAAGTGAAGCCACAGAACACGAGGGCAAGAAAAGCCGGCGAGCAGGGGAGCCGGTTTTCATTATCTTTCTGTGTTTCCCTTTTATATATATTCAAATGTATTACCCACTTTAAAAGGGAAATAAATCAATCTGGATTTTTCTTTTTTTGGAATGTCCAACCACACTTGAAAACCCACCCACGTAAGTTCTGAGATGAGCTTTCTTCTTCAGTGGTCTGTTTTCTCCAAAAGGGACTTCATGTCACTAGAGCCACACCCTTCCTCAAGTTTTTCTTACTTTCAACACATTCCTGGGCAATTTTAGACAGCAGAGGCTCTGAGATGTAAGGTGTTCCTAGGATGAATGGGGGGGTGGGGTGAAGAAAAAAAGAAATGGCACTGGAAAAACTATATCCCGTGACCTTTGAATTGTCAACTGAGAAATCCCAGATCAGAAATTATAGAAACATAGTCATTCAAAACTAGGAGAAGAATAATACTAGATCACATTTATTGAGCACTTACTTTGTGACAGGCAGTGTCCAGACACCTCGATGAATATTTTATGGTCCCTACTTTGTGACTGAGGAGACTGAAGCATAGAGAGGTTATATCATTGCATTAACAGTGGAACTCAGGTTCCAAACCCTGCCATCTCTCTCTCTCTCTCTCTCTTTCTCTCTCTCTCTCCCTGTCTCTCTCCCTGTCTCTCTCCCCCTCTCTCTCTCTCCCTCTCTCTCTCTCCCTGTCTCTCTCTCTCTCCCTCTCTCTCTCTCCCTCTCTCTCTCCCTCTCTCTCTCTCTCTCTCCCTCTCCCTCTCTCTCTCTCTCTCTCCCTGTCTCTCTCTCTCTCTCCCTCTCTCTCTCTCTCTCTTAACCACAATGCTTCCCCACTACCCTAATCAGCTTTGACTGGGAACTTTGTTAAAAGCCCATGGCAGGCTGGACACTGCATTGGGGGCTGTGCCCGACTCTCTCGTTTGGAGGAAAGTGAACAGGGTCTGCACCTTGCATGAGGGCACACAGGTAGGTTTCAGACCCCGCAGCCCACGCTCCTCCCTGTGCCACATAGCCAGAAGCCCCCTCAAACCATGAGCAACCGCTGCCAGCAAGAACACCAGGGAGCCATTTCCACAGGCAACACCCGCTTTGTAAGTAGTGGACTTCCTGTTTTTCCCTCAGAGTGGCCCATAAGCCATTCAAGTGACTTCAGGCTCACTATGTCCTCACACAAAATTCTAGGTCACTGAGGTCATTAAGGATGTCACAGGGACCTTGATATACTGTGCATTCCATTGAATGCCTCACGTCCAAACACTGAATCACAGCGAGTGGCTGGCAGAGGATTTAAAAGTGGCCCACTTTGTGGGATTTGGTTTTTCATTCATGCAATGAATCCAACATGGAGCCCTAAGAAATCCTTCTGTTTTCATTCAAAATTGTTCAAAACATGTTCCCTCCACTATTAGGGAGAAGCCCATTGCAGCTGGAAGGCCCCCTCCAGCCCCTCCCAGCTGTGTGGCCATGGGCACGTCACACGCCCTCTCAGTTTCAGTTTCCCCAACTCTCCAGTGGGAAAGACACCACCAGACAACCTATGAAAAGCTATAGGCACATAAAATACTCAAAAATAGGAGTTTTCACCACTGCTAATCTTCTCTTGACTCGCGTTCAGTGGAAATTTGGAGAGCACTCTTTATTTTTCTAATAGAATTTCAATTGTCCGCAGTTTTTTAACTCACGATAACCGTGCGAGGACGTGGACGGCCACTATTATTCCTCCTCTTTTACACGTGCCCACAGGGAGAGCAGCAAAATGAACCAATGGGCTTTCAAGGTCGAAGACCCAAACACAGATCAGGTCAGGGTGGGTCTGAGCTATGCTGGTTTGTCTGTGGTTGAAATACTACAGATAATCTTTGAAATATTTAATGACCAAGAAATGTCAGAGCTACAGCGTTAAGTAAAAAACAAAGTTTACAAGACTTTGCATGACCCTCTTCTAGTTACCCATTAGAACTATTTTTACCTCCTGACTCTAGAGATGGAATTATGGGTAAAGTTTGGTTCTTTCTTTCAGTTCCTTTGTATTTTATGAATTGCCTAATGAATACATATTAGTTTGGCAAAGAAAAACAGCTTGGAAAATTAAAAGATTTCTTTAACATCTTCCCCCCCGCCCCCCGTCTTATTGAATAGGCAGTAACAGATCTGGAAAACTGTGTTTTTCTGAAAGTTTGGTAGATAGCGAAATTTTTGTCTTCAGGGCTCACCATTTTATGATTAAAAAAACAACATTATGAAACAACTAGATTAATTTGAAATATCTTGCAGTCTATGAACAATGCTTGTGGACATTAGAAATCATAAACTGTTAAAAGTGGTGTTGATTAGTCACGAATTACAGTAACCCTAACTATAAGATCTAGTCACTGATTGCTCTGGTAGTCATCGGACCAATTATATAAAGGGTAGGAAAAACAAATCTTCTTCCATATTTGCTGAAGAAACTGAGTCAAAGTAAGGTGGAATAACTTGTCACAATGTAAGTTTACAATCCAGGTCTTCAGACACAGGTTTGTCACTTTCCCCACCATACAGCAGGAGCTCCCCTACAGATGACTCAAATGAGGAGTTACAGGGAACCCAACTAGTTTATCTTCTGCAGGGGGACAGAATGAATAAACCAAAAAAGACATGCTTTTTTAGAAAGAAATTATTTTTTTCAACAACGTTTGTAACTATTAAATAAATATTTATCAACAGCTATCTACGACTAGGTGGTAACCAGAAGATGCTCAAAGACAGTCACTGCCCTTGGGCATGTATAGGGTAAGACGTGACCAGGCGACTGCATGTGGATCGCCACATATTTTTTGTAACCATCCCTGAGTCTCCCCTGGACCCTCACTCACCACCAGGACAGGCTAGCAATAGCACAAAAATGAAATGTGCCCTCTTTCAGCAAACCTGAAAAACTCAGAAGTGCCTGAGACAGAGATATTTGAATATATGTATATGTACATATAACACAGGCAATTCTTACATTCTAGTTACTCTTATAATTCATATATACATATGGATTATAGTTTACAAAATATATATATATATATATATATTTTTTTTTTTCCCTTTTTGTCTTTTTTCGTGACCGGCAACGGGATCACAACCCTCGGTGTCGCACCCGTACTGCGACCGGCAACGGGATCGCAACCCTCGGTGTTGCGTCCGCACCGCACTCAACCAGTGAGCGGACCGGTCTCTATATGGGATCCGAACCCTCGGCGGGAGTGCCGCCACACTCCCAAGTGCCACACTCTACCGAGTGCGCCACCGGGCTGGCCCCAAAATATTTTTATATACATCTATGTTATATGCACATATGTGTGTGTATTCAGACATATATATATACACACACACACACACACACACACACACACACAACCCTACACAAATGTAGATATGCATACATACCACAGACGTACATACATACATACATACTACATGCACACACACACACACACACACACACACACAGGTTAATCCAACTTTCTACTTCACTTCTCTCCCAGATATTTGTTTACGTATACCCACAAAATTCTTGAGAAAAACTTCCTTTATATCTTTGGGGGGTGAAGACAACATATCATAATTTCTTATAGTGTCTTTGTATATGCTTCACCAAAAGATGAGCAATAAGCATTACTCTTACACATAATTCTTTTTTATGCTATGTCGTTTAAATACTTGTCGTTTACATGGTTTTTAATGCTGATACTATCTGCAAGCAATGGTGAATTTTTTAACAGTGGCAGTCTCTCTTTAGAACTAATAAAAAAGAAATGCTAAGAAAAGAAAAAAGGAATTATCATGTAAAGGGAGAACCATCCTACATTTTCAGTAAATTATGTCACAATAACTCCTGGACTCCCAGAAGAATGAGAATATTAAAATCTTTGCTATGTGTGCACTTATTCTAATCCAGCGAGGCGTCTCCCCACTAAATTATCAATATAGCATTTGGGATCAGTGCACGATGCCAATTACTCTGACCATGCTTATTTCATAAAGTGATTTAGACCCTCCTTGAATGGATTTCCTGATTCATTTGTGTGAATTAGGAAATCCATCATCACTTGAAGAATCAAAATCATTCTAATTTAGTTACTTATATAGACAAATTTATCTATGTATAATTTATCTAGATAGATAGAATTAAATAGAATTATTATGTATACTCCACATGATTCCTAACATCCAGAAGTAGCTCATTCTACAAAGCTCAAATCTCTAATTGTCCCTCCAACTTTCCAGTCATAGCTTCTCACTGGGGGGGAGGGGGGGGAGAAATGACTGTTAAAAGCCAGGGTGGACATATCAGTCCATTTTGTGTTGCTATAACAGAATACCCAAGACTGGGTAATTTGTAAAGAACAGAGGGGTTATGTGGCTCACAATTCTGGGACAGCTGCATCTGGCATGGACCTCAGGCTGCTTCTACTCATGGGGAAAGCAGCAGGCAGCCTGCCTCAGGAACTAATAGAACAGGAACTCACTAACTACCATGACCACCCACCCAATCTCGCCCCCCACCCCCCACCAGGAGAGCATTAATCCATTCACGAGGGACCCGCCCCCATGACTCAAATGGCTCCCAACAGTGCCACATTGGGGATCAGATTTCCACATGAGTTCTGGGAGGACAATATGCCAAACTCCATCAGTGGACCACTCCGTGCATCTCCATTGTCATTTTTTTTTCCTTTTTGCCTTTTTTCGTGTCCGGCAATGGACCGCAACCCTCAGTGTCG
>NW_007733274.1:92867-97057 GCF_000696425.1 Galeopterus variegatus
GTCTCTTTGCAAGCAAAATTTGGTTATTTTCATGAAAATATAAATTGAATTATGTGTTGATCTGAATAAACCATCATCACTAGAGTAAAACAGTAAAAGTGGCATCCATGGAAAAGCAACCATGTTACTGCCCTCCAAGAGAAACTGATTTTTTAAAAATTTCTCAAATACATTGATTTACACCATTCGATGTATTTCTCTTTACGTGAACTTATAATTATAATACACACACATGCTCGCACCCCTAAACAAACACAACGTGGAGAAATCACAGTTTTTACCAAAGCCCAAGAGCATGACTCACGACCCTCTTATTCACTTTTCTAGAAGCGTCTCTGCGAAGATACCTTATTTGTTAAATTGAAACTTTATGATGCAAAATCACCACTTTTAAAAAAGATTTTAACACTTTGAAGACTTCTGTAAACTAATCAATTACACCCAATAAAGAGATGAACGTAGCTTAGACGTTTTACCACATGATATCCTTAATCAGATATAAGGCTGTTAACAACCGTGCACTATATATCTCTCTGCTGTTTTTGAGCATATTTTACTTGTTACATAGCAAACACCACTCACCTCCTTCCTTCCGAGGACTGCCGCTAAATCGATCAAGGAACGCGTTTGAAATCAATGCGGTTGATGCTCTACAACCGTAAAATACTTCTGAAGCGTAGACCAGCCTGAAAGGGCCTCGTACCCATCAGCTGTTCAGCCAGTCGCCATGTGATAAACACATGGCAGCCGCATGAGTGCCCTACCAGAGAGGGCAACCTGCTCAGATTTATGACTATTCAAACCTTTACTGAAAGCAGCTTCTCTGTGAGACTAAAATGGCATACAGTACACCAGACAAAGGCTTGTTGGGGAAACAGGATAATTTAATCAGGCCCTGTCCACTCGGGGCAGGTTGGGGGTGGGGCAGCAGAGTCAGTGCGCCTGCACGGCGCCACCACACCACCGTGGCTGCAGTCTCACTGCCTCGGCGGCCACCCTGCACAAGGCCATGCCTTCAAACCTGTGGCTTCCGAGGAGCTGTTTGCCGGTTGCCTAGCTCATAGACCTGCGTGTGAGGGGTCTGTGACCTAGTCTGGAATGGGTTGAGGGGTCTGTGACCTAGTCTGGAATGGGTTGAGGGGTCTGGAGGCTCCAGACCCAGCCCGAGCTCGACAATTGGCCCAGTTGGTGCAGGATTACGGGCGGGTAAAAGAGCACGACAATCGGCTATGTCGGCAGGATTTCAACAAGAGCCCCAGCTTTACAACTGGCATCACGAACAGGATTAGAAGAGCTTTACAAAGCTCCATTCCAAAGTGCTACAAAAAAGAATTGTGTTTACAGAAGACATATACTAGTCAAATACATCTAGCATCATCTGGAAAACTTAATGGCATGCCATAACTTAGTGTCACAGTCACTATGTGTAACAGACCTCATAATTATTTTTCTAATAGTCAAGCCAAAAGCAAGGAAGTAAATGAAGCCGTATAAAATTGAAACAGAGAAAGACAAAAAGGATCACAAAACTATTTCTGAGTTTACTGAAATGACTTGAGAAATCAGTTCAACAACCCCTGGAATATTTTATTGTTGTTACTGTTGCTGTCATTACAAGCAAGTCCTAACTGTCACTAAAATGCCCTCATGACCCCTCAGGCCTTTGCTATTGTTCCAAAGCTCCCTGCCACTGAAACAAGGCTTAACGGAAAAACACAAAACGTGCAGAGAAGTCTTGAGCAAGCTCTCCACCGTGGGGAGGACAGCAGGATGGAAAGCAATGGTCCACTATCCCAGGGCACCTCCTGGGTGGTGACTCCCTCGCCTGAGTCCTGCCTGTCTTTCTCACCACAGCTGCAGAAGGACACACTGCACCTCCGACAGCGCTCACACACCCGCAGCTGCTCTGTGTCTTCACGAACACCAATGTCCTCTGAGGTGAAGGTTCCAGAATGCAAATCGGACCTAGGCCTCTCAGATGGGTTTGATTTCAATCAACATTAGTGCCAAAGGAACATCTTTGATATGCAAAACGTCTACACTATTGCATTAGTCCATTTCTGTTGCTGATAACAAAATACACAGAACTGGGTGATTTATAAGAAAACAAAATTTATTTCTTACAGTTTCAGAAGTCCAAGGTCCAGGGAACACAGCTGGTGAACGTCTTGGTGGTGGTGACAGTGATGGGAGGGTATCACATTGTGAAAATGTCAGAGACTAACCTCTCGTGCACTCTCCTTTTAAAGCCCTCAGAACCACGCCCCTGACCACAATTTTTAATCCATTCACTGCTGCAGGTCCTACAACCTAATCACCTCTTCAAGGCTCCATCTTTCAATTACCATAATAGGATTTCCAACCCTTTTAGCAGTCACAGTGGGGACTAAGTTTCTAATATATAAAACTTGGGGGACACAATTCAAATTCCAATGAGTTTTAGGGGGACATAGTTCAATCCACTACAACTATTGAGTAATAAAGAATTATTTTTTCTTACAAAAACTTTTCTTCAAGGAGGTTAAAGGAAACAGGGAATCTGTAAATGTTAATATATGTATTGTAAAGATGAAGAAAAGAGGGACAATAATTAAGGGAACCAAATGATCAGAAGAACTTGAAACCATAAAACCTTAGGGAAAGTCAGTATTTCATGGTTTTTAATAAAGCAAGGCTATTATAATCCTCATATGGAAGTATTTTGAAAGTTTATAGCTAGAGAATTTAAAAGCATGGTTCATCAATAAATTTTCACATGGTGAACATGTTAGCAATATACTTTTTAAGTGGGAATTTTAAAATATCAAATAGAATTATGTACTAAGCTGAGGCACTTGGTTTTTCCATATTTTAAACCATATTACATTATACAATGAACTCACTTTAAGTTCATAAAAATCCATTCTGCATTATACATAATTTGTTCTTTTTTTTTTTTTTTTTTTTTTTTTTTTTTTTTTTTTTTTTTTTGTCCTTTTTGAGACCGGCTGCACCGCGCTCAGCCAGTGAGTGCTGTGAGTGCACCGGCCATCCCTATATAGCATCCGAACCCGCAGCGGGAGCGATGCTGCACTCCCAGCGCTGCACTCTCCCAAGTGTGCAACGGGCTCGGCCCTGCATTATACATAATTTGTTCTTTTTTTTTTTTTTTTTTTGTCCTTTTTGAGACCGGCTGCACCGCGCTCAGCCAGTGAGTGCTGTGAGTGCACCGGCCATCCCTATATAGCATCTGAACCCGCGGCGGGAGCGATGCTGCACTCCCAGCGCTGCACTCTCCCAAGTGTGCCACGGGCTCGGCCCTGCATTATACATAATTTGGTTAAAGGTTTGCCACTTTTAAATGTAGTTTAAGGCTTATGTGAGCATGCACAATTAAGTGAATAAACTTAGTTAAACAAACCACTGCGGTAAGAAAGCAGAATAAAGACACTCAGTTTTGTTTGTGGTGGCTCATTTTAACTGATGAGTATATGGTTCCTGCTAACAAGAGCAACTCCTGTCTATTTTTAAATAATGAATCATTTGCTCACAGGGGGTGTGCACCTGTATCTGGATATGTATGTGTGTGGAGAAGAAACAAAATAATTTTTGTGGCAACATTTTGTTTCCCATTCTTATTCTCCAAGGATTTTTTTTTTTTAATTAGCAGCAGAAGCAAATGTCAAGGAGATTTTAAACCAAACTATATGTGATGTTATGATGCTCTTACCAAGCCTTGACAACCTCCACAAACTCCAACATGTGCAATGAAGAGGAGGCACATTCACCCACTCCCTACAACACTAGGTTCTTGATAGCACCTAGATAAGATGAAAACATGTTAGCATCTGGAGAGAGCCTGGGACCTTCTTATCAGAGAAAATCACAAGTAAAATGGTTAATTTGAGCAGCAACTAAAAAGCTACATCCACTAATTCTATGCTGGGATCACTGAAATAAAATGGAAAAAAAAGTATACTCTGTCTTAAAATCTCTCAAGAAAGTACTCGTGACAAGTTTGATTAGTGATGTATCTGAATATGCCGTCCAACAACTAGAAAGAGTAATCCAGCCAACAAAGAAAAAAATATCCCAGCTGGGGCCAGAAAAAATGACCAGCCATACAAAACAGAAGGGCTGAAGTCCAAGCAGTCTTTCATTTTCATGTTTTTGTAGCTCTCCATGTCGGCCACTGCCTGGACCCAGATGAC
>NW_007733274.1:97512-103599 GCF_000696425.1 Galeopterus variegatus
AGTCTTTCATTTTCATGTTTTTGTAGCTCTCCATGTCGGCCACTGCCTGGACCCAGATGACATACAGCATCACCACCAGGGAAAACAGGATGCCTGGGAAAGACAAAGCAGAAGACCTTTAGCCTTTCTGAAGATGTTTTCCCAAGAACGTTGCCTTAAACCAATCATTTGCCTAATGGTGTAGAGCATCACCACCAGGGAAAACAGGATGCCTGGGAAGACAAAGCAGAAGACCGTTAGCCTTTCTGAAGATGTTTTCCCAAGAACGTTGCCTTAAACCAATCATTTGCCTAATGGTGAGCCTCTACTAAATACATTTCTAGCTAAATCAAGGACTCTGTATCAGATTCCTTATTATGTGTTTTACAGGCACACCATTTATCTTTAGTTTTCGAAGCATTGAGGGGAGGGCTATAGCAGCATAAGAACAACAGCAACCACTAACACGCATTTATTGAGTGCTTACTGTGTGCCAGGCACTGTATTAGGTACTTGTGAATATGAGTCAAAGATCCCAGTCCCTGTAGAGTTTCTATTCCAACATTTATCCCTTTTTCATGGTATGCCTGGTTTGGAATGAGTGCTATAATACATTATTTCTTTCAATACATACCATAAACCAGTGAAATAGGTACTATTATCCCCCAGCTTTAGGTACACGGATGCAGCCAGTGGTTTTCAGAGCTGATTTTCAGCCCAGAGCTTTCTGATTCTTGTCATATATACTATTACAACTCAGCTTACTAAGGCTGCAATTAAATATGGCAATGGAAACAGAAGCCAAGGCAAGCACCAGACAAGAACAGAGATGAAAGCACTGAGAATACACATGGTTCTTTAAAACTGAACTACGTACACTGAAGATTGATTACACCATGAAGGAAATATTGTTTTGACAGAATAATGGAGGAGAATTGATGGTAAAAGATTCTGTGGAATATAAAACCACAGGTTTGAGATCAAGAGCTTTATTAAACAAAAGAAAGGGACAGACAGAGAAAGAGAGAGGGAGGGAGGAAGAGAAGGAAGAAAGAAAAGGGAAGAAGGAAGGAGAAAAAATGCCTAACCAGTAACTAGAAAGCAACATCACAATTTATCACTTCCAACGTAACTATAATCCACCAGTTCAAAACCTCGGTTAGAATTGTAAGAGTAGAGAAAACGTTGCAGTATTGGACCCTTGACCTTAACAAGTGATATGACAGAAAAGCTTTATGAATCCTGAAATTTCAGAATATGGCTGCTAAGTGTGTACTTTTCCTTGCATCTGTTACCATAATTACCAGAAGGGAACAGCAGTGCTGTGCTGAGCTGGGGACTCTGGAGGGTCAGCTAAGCTGATTCACTAGCAAACATCAGGCTCCACACACAAACCACACAGCTCAAGGGATTCAAATTACTCCCAAAGCAAAATATACTTGAGGGCACTTGCTATTTGTCCTAAAGTTCAATCCAAATATGCCAAGAATCTATTACACTTGTTGAATTAATGAGCTGAACCACTAGGTATAAAATCTCCACACTCTAATTGCTAGTATGTCTGAAAGGTAAACGCGACTCTGTGGCTGAGAGCAGCTTCTAAATCCCAGCCATCAATCACACTTCTCACATTAATTGTGCTCCTGCAGTATTTAGGATACCTGCGCTCTCTTAGGCCATCGATTTCGTAAAGAAGCTGGAGGAATAAACACAAAAGAAGAAGGGCCCATAAATATATTGAGGTGTGTAAGTTTCAGGGAGTAAACTTTCCCATCATCAAGACACAAGCTGCTGAGCAATGAAGAATCAACATAGACGCTTCAGTAATAAGAAACATCCTTCATTCACGCCATGCTCTGTAATGCACACACAAATACTGGCACACAGAGTAGAGCAACGTGCCACTGAACAACAACTATATATCCGAGAAACAGGGAAGGCAGAGCCCACGAACAAACTCCCCACAAAGCCGTACCGCAGATTTTGACAGCAATATGGCAATGCCATGTGTTTTCTGGCTACTGTGCTTTTCAATACCTGTTTCAGCAAGTATATAGATGGTGTTCTCTGTTAATGTAAAGGTTTGGCTTGGGTATTTGCATAATATCACTTGCCTTATGCAAATCCCTTGCAACCTTTGTATTATTTGTTGATATGGTTTTTATCTTCTTTGTATCATGTGAATCTCTTGCGCTTTCAGATATTTTTATGAAGAAAGGAAATTGCCTTTGTGAAAAACCAGTAGTCTTACACATATTTTTTTTCAAAAATTGCAAAACCTATTCCAGAATTTAGAGTATTTAAAAAAAATGTATTGTTGGGCCGGCCCGGTGGCGCACTGCTACAGTGCGCCGCTTGGGAGCGCGGCGGCGCTCCCGCCGAGGGTTCAGATCCTACATACAGACCAGCTGCTCACTGGCTGAGCGAGGTGCGGGCGCGACACCGAGGGTTGCGATCCCGTTGCCGGTCCCGGTCCGGTACGGGCGCGACACTGAGGGTTGTGATCCGATGCCGGTCACAAAAAAAGACAAAAAAAAAAATGTATTGTGGGTAATCATGTTGATGATTCTTAATAAGGAATAATTAACTCATATTTAAATATTGCCATAATGTGAAGAGGACTTACATCCTGAAAGCAATGAAGAATAACCATTTCTTTCACTATTGTCTTTAACTTCTTTCCTAATTGAAGATACAGTCCATTCAATTTGTATCAGATCAGTTCATGATTATATCTCACTCATGAGGTAGAACAGTCAGTGCCTCTCTACGCATTAAACTGCCAGTGTTGTGTGTGTGTGTGTGTGTGTGTGCTGCTTAGCACAGGGCATTACTCCCTTATCTTAATTACAGTAGCAGTTCCAAGGAAAAGCACGTGCTTAGTGGTATTCTCAAATTTCAGGATTCACAAAGCTTTTCTGTCATATCACTTGTTAAGGTCAAGGGTTCAATACTGTAATACTTTCTCTGGTGTGTGTGTGGAGAGAGAGACAGACAGACAGACAGAAGACAGTTACATGAAAAATGAACTAACAAACATGGGAAAAGTACTTACACCAAAGGCCAGTGGTTTAGCTGATTT
The DNA here is from genome assembly GCF_000696425.1 of Galeopterus variegatus. Classification (NCBI taxonomy): domain Eukaryota; kingdom Metazoa; phylum Chordata; class Mammalia; order Dermoptera; family Cynocephalidae; genus Galeopterus; species Galeopterus variegatus. Next base: position 100,574 of record NW_007733274.1, read on the forward strand.
AACATGGGGGCCTGCATGAGGTCTGTGGCCAGGAGAGGAGTCAGGAGGCTGCGGCCTACGGGGAGACTGGTCAAATAAATTAATGCACTGAGGCTAATTGGAGTCATGTGCCTCACTGTCAGAGAATGGAGTTGCAAATTTGAAAAGGAGGAAAACTAGCATGAGCCCTGTGGTGTCTGATTGGAACTGGATACGCCAGAGTGAATTCATGGTTTTCAATAGTTAGATCATAGAGAAATGAACACAGAAGTAAAAGCATGCGTGCGTGTTTTGAAGTGTCCACGTGTGCATATAACTAGATACGCTTCCTAGCTCTGTTGCCCAAAAGGGTCCGCAAGCATCAACACCCCAGTAGCACCAAGTGTCTGGATTTTGTCTTCTAAATACCAGGAGCCAGGACATCTCAAGGAAATGACTGAATCCCAGCCGAAAGTGTCCACGTGTGCATATAACTAGATACGCTTCCTAGCTCTGTTGCCCGAAAGGGTCCGCAAGCATCAACACCCCAGTAGCACCAAGTGTCCGGATTTTGTCTTCTAAATACCAGGAGCCAGGACATCTCAAGGAAATGACTGAATCCCAGCCGGGGCATAAGTACAAGATCAGCCTGAAACATCTTGTTGCACCAGAAAGTACACACGTGCTCAAAGCACGATGGAGGCATTTGGGAAGCCAGCTGGATGGGGCTTCCTATATCCCAAACTGAGTCAATTTGATCATCAAAAGACTAATGATACCAACATGTTATATCTCATTGAATGGACCAGGTATCCATGGTGATATACATAAGTGAGTGAATAAACGAATGAAGAGACGGGAAAGCTTTTCCTTACAGAAGAAAACTCACTTATAAATGCAGAAGAAATGGCAGAATTTAAAAATTACCACTTGACAATCATTTCAAAAATAATTAATTCAGGTAAGAGACATTGAGGGATGTTAAAACTAGTGGTTGAAATCTGGGTGAAAAATAGGATATTTACTTAGCCTCAAAGTCTCTTCCCACAAAATAATTATTAATTGTAAAGGGGAAAATAGAACTTTATACTAAAGAAACCCAAAAAAATACTGTGTATTCAAATGATGAATGTTAACATCAGCAGTGACCTGACAAATTGATGCCACACACTGCCTGATGCAATGTGCTGAAAGCACAATGAACACAGCACCACTGCTACGATCTTGTAGCCAGGAGACGCAGAGCTTGAGTTCAATTGTAAGAAACATCAAACAAACCCAAATGCGCGACTCTTCTGCAAAGTCACAGCCCTACACTTCTCAAAAGTGTTAAGGTCATGAAGGTCAAGAGAGGACTTGTTCTGGTTTGGTGGAGACTCAAATGAAACAACTAAATACAAAGCATGATCCAGGACTGGACCCTTTGCTATAAATGACATTAATGGGATAGATAAAAAAAAACCTGAATGAAGTCTCTGGATGGTGGGACTTGAAACTTCTATGTAAACTTGAAAATATTTCAAAACAAAAACAAATGCATGACACAAAAGAAAAAGTGTGGCAAGTGTCTGTGACCATATATGCTGCAAAGAACACATGGGTGAGGAGGGTACAGGGGATTATGTGTAAGAAGTGTATCTTCCTCTGGTGGGTATTGTCACTATTAACAAACAGTATTGTCAATCATTTGGTCAACCTATCCAGTGGAGTTCCTCCTCTGGGTAATACTATTACTATGCAAAAATATTAATTGTGATCTCTTGATACCTTAAGAGTCTTACTTATAAAAACATAAACAATGAGTGGCTCCAGTAACAAATGAGTTACATTTCAAACCCACTTGCCACAGTGACTTTAGCAAGAATAGAAAATCTTGCAAGCATTTAGTAGTAATTTTCTCTTAAATAAAATTATATTTAAGTTTAGTTATATATTTTAAAAGCACAAATTTATTTCCAGTTAAATGTTATAATAGTTGTTTTTTGAAGTACAGCAAAAAAATTTCATAAATTGCTCACTGAAGGCAGAATCAAAGTATGGCCCCAAAGCCCATGAAGATTTACAATCATAATAAAACCATGGACCAAGAACACATTGGATACCTTCGTATTGGCAGTGTGTGGAAGGGTCATTTAAATTTATAATTTTGCATGGATTCTCTTATAAAGCTGAAAACTTTCCCCTTTAAATGTCATGAATTCAATCTAGAAACATTTTTTTCTGAAACAGAGGGGACATAAAATTTAGTCACCAATGGCCATTAGGAACACAACTGCTGATGACTAGGAACAAGGAAACGATCCCAGCATGCAAACACAGACACACGGATCCCCCCAAGACCAAGTCAAAGACTGAAAAATTACATTGCATATCCTCAATATTTCACAAAAACAAGAATGTCAGAGGGGGGACATACTACAAAACATTTTTACTGTACTATGAGAACTGGATTTAAAAGTAGATCAGGCGTGGGGGGTAGGTTAGCCATAGAAATGAAAACTTTCTTTCTCAAAAAGATAAGAAAACTTCCAAACTTCTATATTCTTGTCTAGAAGTACATCCACATGTATTTTTCTTAAAAATAAAAAAAGAAAGAGAGAGAGAGAGGGTATGTTGGAGTTACTTAAAAATGATCAACTTGATGTTTGACTGCTTAAATATAACTAAGCTGTCTTTAAATGTCCTTTAACAACTTGATCATGAGCAGTTATTGGTTACGTGGTGAAGAATCAAAAATTCCAGATGATGGGGCCGGCCTGGTGGCGCATGCTACAGTGTGCTGCTTGGGAGCACAGCGGCGCTCCCGCCGAGGGTTCGGATCCCACATACAGACCGGCCGCTCACTGGCTGAGCGAGGTGCGGGCGCAACACCAAGGATTGTGATCCCATTGCCGGTCCCAGTCCAGTACCGGCGCGACACTGAGGGTTGCGATCCATTGCCGGTCATGAAAAAAGGCAAAAAGGAAAAAAAAAAAATAATCCCATTGCCGGTCCCAGTCCAGTACCAGCGTGACACTGAGGGTTGCGATCCATTGCCGGTCATGAAAAAAGGCAAAAAGGAAAAAAAA
>NW_007733274.1:103951-107458 GCF_000696425.1 Galeopterus variegatus
TCCCACATACAGACCGGCCGCTCACTGGCTGAGCGAGGTGCGGGCGCAACACCAAGGATTGTAATCCCATTGCCGGTCCCAGTCCAGTACCAGCGTGACACTGAGGGTTGCGATCCATTGCCGGTCATGAAAAAAGGCAAAAAGGAAAAAAAAAAAATTCCAGATGACTCATTGACCTCTTTTAGACATGCCACCTCACAAATGCGGGGACAACTCATTGCAGCTTTCAGTGGGCATCAGAAAAGCCATACAGTGCCATAATCAAAAAACACATTAAGAAAGAAGTGAAGGTAAAAATTGAATTAGAATCAGAAGAATCTGTACTGGGAGGAAGCACACAGTCTAGAGACAGGGCAGTATTCTGTAAAGGCATCTACACAGAACCAGAAAATAAGCAACACAAAATTTGGGGGTTGACAGTATCAGCTCACTCATTGGGGCTATTTTCAGAGGATGAAAATGAAGTGTTCGGTAGTTAATTGCCCAAACGTTTGGCCTGTTACCAGAGGCTGGGAGTGGAGGGGAGGCGGGGTGGAGAGAAGTGGTGGACTAATGGGTACCAAACTATGCCACCTACTCTAAGTGAATCACTGTGCAGCATATGCATGTACTCAAACAACACACTGTACCCCACAAATATGGACAAGTAAATGTTAAAATTAATAAAAATTATAATAATAAGAGTCGGCCCCGTGGCTCACTCAGGAGATCCACAAGGCTGCAGGTTCGGATCCTACATGGGGACGGCTGGTGCACTCACTGGCTGAGCACGGTGCGGACCACACCGGGCTGAGGGGTTGCAATCCCCTTACCGGTCAAAAAAAAAATATATATATATATATATAAAAACCATTTAGCATGTGGCATAATTCACACTAAAACCCTGATTGCAGGTGTCACAGTTTAGGCTGAAGACATTTCCAAGCATCCCACAATAGGAAAAAGATTCCAAGGAAGCAGTCGGAGGCTAGAATATTTTCCTAGGTGGAGCTGCCTGGAAGGCAGGGAGAGAGTCTGTGCTGAGTTTAGAAACAAATAAAAAATCCGGGGCGTGTGAAGTGTGCTGAGGATAGCAGCATTCATGGGACGGTAAACCTAGATCCAGCATGTGCAGAAGAAAGAACACAAAGGAAACTTGATAAGCTACGTATTTACTACCATTTTCTAAGAGAAAACATATCAATTCATCACGAAAGAGACCATGAACGTCTTCTGGAGATGCACATGGGGACACTGAGCGGGATAACGGACAACGCCCCCACGGGAAGCTTCTGCAGATGATTACATAAATTGCCTTTACAGGAACATTTCTTCAATTAGCTCACACCTAATAGCTGAATGTACTATATTATATTAAACTCTAATAGTTTGAAGGTTTTTCTAATAGGTGAAAACATTCTAGGTGTATTGTTTCTCTTTCTCACTCTTTTAATTGATGTATACTTTATAGAGAGTAAAAGGTACAGATTTCAAGTGTATGATTTGATGAGTTTTGACAAATGTAAACACCCATGCAGACACAATCCATGAAAAATTGAATGTATTCATCACTCAGAGAGGTTCTTCAAGCCTCTTCACTTCGCCACCCAAAGCATCTATCACTATAGCTTAGTTCTGCCCTTGGAACGTGATATAAATAAAAATCATAACAATATGCAGTCTTTTGTTTATGGCTGTTTTTACTCAGCATAATTTCTAAGAATTCATTCATATGTTACATGCGGTAGCAGTTCACTGTTTTTATTGCTGAGTACCATTCTATTATGTGAAATTCCACCGTATGAGTATACCACGATTGGTTAATCCACTCAGCTACTGATAAACACTTGGGTTGTTTCCAGCTGTTGGCTACTGTGAATTAACCCACTATAAATATATTGTTTTGTTATATTCTAACTCACACCTGGAGTTTTTGAAAAACAAATGGTTTTTTAGAAAAAAAGCAACCAAATCTTTTTACAGAGCATGCTCTTATACCAAACTGATAAGATGGTGCTGGGTCTCGTTGGTGCTGTGACAGAAACCTGAAGTGCATCTGCTGGAGCTTTCCCCCTGTCCCCCAACCCCCGCAGTGCAGCAGCCCTGATAAGCCCACTGAGAACACAGCTCTTAAACAACCACCGCCTCATTTATTCTCCTCAAACATCAGTTTTCTCAATAAAACTTTTGACAGTCATTCAATAGCCCTCACTGAGCAACTAAGCTTTCTACATGCTTAGAGCACAGGATTATTTTGTGGCTGGTTGTTTCCAGTTCCTTCATTCTTTTTTAAACTTTTATAACGTACTATTTGGAACATATAAAAATGACACATAAATGAATATTATGGAGCTTAATTATAAAATGAACACCTGTGAACAGGTCCCCAGACCAGGAACCAGACGACACCCACCCATGCCCCATTTCTTCTGGGACTCCTTGGAAAGAGAGCTTCCCCACCAATACTTAGGGAGCATTTCAAGGCTTTCATTTAGAGGATCAAAAATTACAATCGCGGAGAAAGAGCTAAACTCATAAGGAGCTGGCCGTGTGAGAACAGGCAAGTTACTTATCCTTTTGGGATGGAGTTGAAGGGCTCTCTCATGCTATGGACACTATTAGGGTTCATTAGGATTATTTGATTTGAGCCCCACATTCACAAAAGACTCCCACTTAGACTTTGGATGATATGTGTGAATTACATTATATATAGGGTTATTTCATTTTTTCTGTATTTTGAAAGCACAGAGCATTAACGTAATAAATATAAATGCTTCATAAATGCCACCATATTTGCAAACCTGTTTTCACATATATACTAGGGAAAAAAAATTGCAGTATTTGAGGCCTTTCTCAACTTCCATGAAGCCCTCCATGTCATGCTAAAGGAGGAAATACAGGGATTAGTGCAGGCTGACCTACTCTCACAGACCCATTCCAGAGTCCAACACGGTATTTATCATTCCATACACTACATGATGGGAAAAGGGAAATCTGCCAATTCTGCATTTGCTAAAGAGCAATACTTGACATTATATGGTAATACACTTCCAACCTAGCCTCATAAATAGTATCACATTCATTCAAAAAGTACAGTTTTTGGGGGGAAATAAGTTAGAGGTTCTTAAAAATAGTTTAAATTATGTTTTTGTAATAATTAGTTCTTCCTTCTTTACATTAATATGCTCTTGCTTTCTCTTACTGCATTATTATGCTCATTTTTACGTATTTTATTTCAAAACTGGTAGAACAACTAATGCATAATGGTCAGCCTTCTCCACTTATCTCCACTGTGCATTTTCTCAGACTTGTTTTCCAACGATTTTTCTCCAAGTTTCTGAGACAGCCTTAATTCCTTACATAGTTACAATAGCATGCTTATATCTGCCTGATTTTCAAACATTCCTACACAATTCAACATACCACTTTCCAAATATGTTAATTGCCTCTTCTCTTTCATTTTCTGGATTTATATTTTTATTTTGTCGACTAGACCTACATACTGCCTATTGGATTTCTCAAACATTT
>NW_007733274.1:107855-112908 GCF_000696425.1 Galeopterus variegatus
ATTCCTTACATAGTTACAATAGCATGCTTATATCTGCCTGATTTTCAAACATTCCTACACAATTCAACATACCACTTTCCAAATATGTTAATTGCCTCTTCTCTTTCATTTTCTGGATTTATATTTTTATTTTGTCGACTAGACCTACATACTGCCTATTGGATTTCTCAAACATTTATGAGTTTCTTAGATTGGCATAATAATTTCCAGCATTAAGCATCCTGTATTCTCAATACTCTGTCCTCTATTGAGGAACAACTATTAACAGAGAATGATCATGAGGGTGTATCCATCTCTGCAAGTAATTAGGGATTTAATCTGAAAAGCAGAGTTCCACTTGACACCAGGGAAGTATTTACTCACAATAACAGAGTTTCAGGAAATAGGATGTGATCAAAGGGCACAAGGCTGGATGCTGACTGCCTGGGTTCAAATCCCACCTCAAAGGTTTACCAGGTAGAAAGCATTATTCTTTACTGAGCAACCTTGAGCAAGTTTCTTACTTCTCTGACTCAGCTTATTCATTGGTAAAATAGAGATAAAGCAAGTGCCTACCTCAGAGCGTAGTCATGAGGAATTAACTGGGGTCCAGCTCTGAGCACAGTGTCTGGACCATGCCAAACACCTAATAAGCACTGGCTAATTTTTTTACCATTACTATTATTAAACTTTGCCTTAAGCTCCTGCTAATGGCTAGCAAGTATTACTCTCCGAAGTCTTCTAAAGCAGCAGAGATCCTCATGGGACTGGAATATTTCAGGACTGGCCCAGTGGCAAAAGAATAAACTTACCACGGGGTCTTCCAGTTCCAACATTTCGTAAGAGAGGGAGGGATCAGTTACCTCAAACCTGTCTCTCAGTGTGCTACTAAAGCTCTCCACAAGGTGGCACCAGTCACCCCACAGTCCCGTTACTGAGCAAAGGTTAATCCAAATCTGTGCTCATTCCGGTTCAGGACACTTTCTGCTTTGGGTCTGGTCAAACAAACCTCCTGCCCCTTCCCACCAGCCCTTTAGTTCTAGGAGGTAAAAATTCTTTCTGGGACAGACTCTTGCCTTAGGTCAATATGGTCACTTAGATGACTACACATCTAACCTGCTCCTCTTTCCACACAAGAAAGTGTAAAGGGAAAAAAAAGCCCCCAGAAAAAATTACAAAATTTAGTAAAGAAACCGATATAATATTCCTTAGTCACTCACTACTAGTTATTTCTGAGCAAAGTGACTATTTGGGGAGGGTGTGGAATGAAAGGAAATATTTGCAAAGAACTGAAATCCCTCACTGTGCTGAGTAAGTAGCAGATGTTAATGACACACATACTTTGAAAAAGAGAATAAAGCATATGGAAACTCAGTCTTCCTTTCCACCATGACAAAACCTATTTCCAGACCAGAAACATTATTTATAGGCCAGAAATAATCTTGTCATTTTACACATCTGAAAACTCCCTTTCAGGGTGAAGATGAATTATACCCCATCACAGTACATCATGTGAGTTAAAGCCCACACTGGCCAGGCTGCAGCTCTACTTCACGGAAGAACAGCACTTTCTTTTTTTTTTTTTTTTTTGGGAGGGTGTTTGAGGGGTGTGGAGAAATATTTATTCAAGGTTTCAAGGTTGAAGTTCAAGGTTTTCCAAAACTAATACTGGGCTGGCATCTCACTCCCCAGATTTCTCTGGCGGGAGTTAGACCATGACTCGGAATGTACCCAACAGGAACATGCAAGACAAGCCCAGGCTGTTGTAGAGGCAACTGGAGCGGTGACATCTCTCTCCAGAGCAGCGGCGTCTCCTGTCGCCTTCACAAGCGCCTTCTCTTCCGTGGCCCTCAGGGACTGAGATGTTCAGACTCACATGGAATGTGGTCTGAGATGACCCTTCTGGATTCTTCCTCTGGGAATGTGTCTCCCTCACTTTAGCGTCTGCCACTTTCGTGCCCCATTTGAAACTGATTCTAACAGCCTCTTAAACACATTTCAATGGAAAAGCAGGGTCGGGGGAAACAAACCTTCAAAGAAGAGTCTGAGAAAGAAAAGTAATTACACGTTTAAATATTTTGTAAATAAAAACTCTTTATAGCTCTTTCTTAAGCCAGGTTGACATATTGTAGCACTTGGCATTTATGTAAAATGTCAGACAGGGGACATTAGAAAATCCACAATAAAATTTGAAGGAAAGCCCTTCCACATTCTCATAGTACCAGTGTCCAGACAACAAGATTTCTAGACAAATTCCTAACTATGTTAACTGAAGGCACAAAGAGAATATGCCAAAGCAGGTACTTTTGGAAACATGAGGATGACTAGGTCTTCTACTCTCTTGCTTAGAAAGCAGATCTAATAAATATACTTAAACCTTTTGATCTGAGCAAAGGACTAATCCAAACTACCATTGTATGTTGCATCAAAATTGGAGGTGCTAATTCCACTACAAGAAGTACATCTCGCTACTGTATCAGTAACAAATAGTTTTTATTAATTACTCTTTTTTTTCCACCATGCACCTTCACCAGAGCTCTAAGTAAAATGTTAAGTCCTGGATTTGGTGAAATATTCCATTCCCTATTGGGAAGCGATGCTTTCGATTTTCTCCTCAAAGCCTACTTCTCGCACACTAGGAAAGATGCAGAAGCTTTAGAAAAGCCACTGTAGCCAGGCACTCGCTGGCCTTCTAGGCCTGTTCTCCACACTCGGAGTCCCCTTTGCTTGTCCGTGGGAAGGCTGTCTATAGCCCGGATCCCTGTGGGAACTGCAGGTGCTGCAGAAGGTGCGTGTGCCTGTAACTTCAGAGCACCTGCCTCCAGGCCAGGTTGTCAGCAACTCCCTCCTGATCCCTCCCTGCTGGGCCCCTCTGTCGCCTGTACACACTCCTGTCCCACGCCCACTGCCACCACGCCCCGCTCTGTCTGGAGGAAGACGGGGTCTGTGAGCCACGTGTCCACGCCAAAGAAAATGAGCGTCTGCACTATGGCCCTTGGCTTTTATGAGCTATTTTTTTCTAGAATTAAGTAGAAAAACCTCCTGTGTTATGTATCCATCACACTCCTCTTATCTCCTGCAGAAATGAGCATGGTTCACTCACGAGCTATTGTAGTTTCCCTCTATCTTTTGTAACAAAAAAGAAAAACCACAAATCCGACTTCCTTCTAAGTCAGTCTTACCTGCTAGGGATGAGCATTTTGTATTCCCTTTACATCCGCTGACCCTTCCCGCACTAGTGTTTCGGGAGGGCTCACATCACCGAGCGGGAGGCAGGTGAGTGGCAGAAGGCAGGACTTCAGGCTGCTGGTCCCGAGGGCAGAGGGCTTCCACAGTCCATCCCAGCCAGCCCTGCTCGCAGCCGCAGTGAAGTGAGCCACACTCACTTGTGAAACAGCTGTGAGGGCGAAGAGCACACCCTGGGGGCACACGCTGGACGCAGAGAACAACTTTGCTCCCATCCTGCTCCAAAGGAAAGGAATCCTTTGCTTAGGTTGACACACCCTGAGCCTGGGGGAGCGGGGCTGCTCTCATCCTTTGATTTCCAAGACATCTGCGTAGTCTCACCAACCTGAGAGTCTAACAAGGGATTCAGCCAAGATTCAGAAGCTTTCAGGCCCCTCTGCCCAGGTGAGACCGTCTACCTCTACACTCAGCAGAGAAACAGCAGACACCCCAGCTCGCCTTTCAGGAAAAGGCATTTCCAATTATGGCAGATAAATGTGTCCTCTTTGACTTACTGGTAAAATACCGACTCTAGTTTTTACAGCTTATCCCCCAATGCGAATGTCCTATCACGTACAGACCAAGTCATTATGTTTCTCCACACACTTAGACTCTTACTATGCACAGTGATGGCTGCGTCGATGTCACTTTGCCCAGGCATTAGGAGTACTCTATGACCATTTTCTCTGTAGAACCAAATGTTTGGAATACCATGCCTGCACCTCTCCTATCACGTCCCATATCACAGGGACAGGAGAGGACAAGTGTCAACCCCCTTGTATCTGCAAGTCCTCCTGAGTCCACATTAAAACAAATGGCAGCAGTTGTTCAGGCTTGGAGAGGTGTGCAGTGACTCACCAAAACACAAGCTCAATTACTATACACTTTGTCCAGAACTGACCCATCTCAAAACACGTGTGGCCTGACCTGCCTGAGGAAGTCTCTGTCCAAGCACAGGGCGTGGCAACCCCGCCCTCCCAGCCTTCCAGCCATGCTCTGGGCCTGCTGACGGGCAAGAAGAACTCCACCGGCCCCAGCCCTTGCTCACAGACCACAGCCGTGATACCCACATCCCTCTGTCATGCATGGAATGCCCCCAAACGGTCTTCACACTGATGCCAAAGGGTTCTTCTATGCACACATGCCCAGCAAGGGCCATGCGGAATTTGGTTCTGCCCTTCCCTAAGGCCATCTGCCCAAATAAAGAGTGCCCAACCCTGTATGTGGCATTGATAAAGAGACACAGCAGCCCTGAGCCCTGCAGCACCTGTTCCGATTGCCCAGCAGAGCTCAGTGAGCTGGCCCAGGGCAAGCATGGGAATGACGAGGCAAGGCCTAAAAAAAGACATCCTGGAACATATGACACATGAAAAAGATCTTTTTATGTTGGAAATATAAAGTCTAACCAAAGAAAGCATTATGAATTCAATTCAACTGAGTTCAGTAAATGACTACTGTGTATGCATAATTCTGTACTAAATGTGGCACAGAAAAAAACCTGGCTGATTGACAAAACCAGGACAAAAAAAATACTCTATATTTTTCATCTTCACACAGGAGAGCGTGCACGTTTCCATCTTCACCTTGAAAGGATGATTTGCCTATCAACACTATCGGGGATGCTAATAATAGACAATTGTAAGATTTAAAACATGTTTCTGTCAATAAGTGCCTATGTTTAAGGATGATTTATTGGGTCTATAACTGCTCAAAAAGAATATATTTCATGGTAAAAATTGCTAGTAGAGAACAAACCTTAGCTATCCCTGAACATATGGCTTTTTCTGCCCAAAATGCTAAAATGAATAGAAATATTTTATCTCATGTCACAGAAGACCTCTCTCTGTTC
>NW_007733274.1:113416-114738 GCF_000696425.1 Galeopterus variegatus
ATGCTTCATAAATGCCACCATATTTGCAAACCTGTTTTCACATATATACTAGGGAAAAAAATTGTAGTATTGGAGGCCTTTCTCAACTTCCATGAAGCCCTCCATGTCATGCTAAAGGAAGAAATACAGGGATTAGTGCAGGCTGACCTACTCTCACAGACCCATTCCAGAGTCCAACACGGTATTTATCATTCCATACACTACATGATGGGAAAAGGGAAATCTGCCAATTCTGCATTTGCTAAAGAGCAATACTTGACATTATATGGTAACACACTTCCAACCTAGCCTCATAAATAGTATCACATTCATTCAAAAAGTACAGTTTTGGGGGGGAAATAAGTTAGAGGTTCTTAAAAATAATTTAAATTATGTCTTTGTAATAATTAGTTCTTCCTTCTTTACATTAATATGCTCTTGTTTTCTCTTATTGCATTATTATGCTCATTTTTACGTATTTTATTTCTAAACTGGTAGAACAACTAATGCATAATGGACAGCCTTCTCCACTTATCTCCACTGTGCATTTTCTCAGACTTGTTTTCCAATGATTTTTCTCCAAGTTTCTGAGACAGCCTTAATTCCTTACATAGTTACAATAGCATGCTTATATCTGCCTGATTTTCAAACATTCCTACACACTTCAACATACACTTTCCAAATATGTTAACTGCCTCTTCTCTTTCATTTTCTGTATTTATATTTTTATTTTGTCGACTAGACCTACATACTGCCTATTGGATTTCTCAAACATTTNAAAATTGCTAGTAGAGAACAAACCTTAGCTATCCCTGAACATATGGCTTTTTCTGCCCAAAATGCTAAAATGAATAGAAATATTTTATCTCATGTCACAGAAGACCTCTCTCTGTTCTTGGGATACAAACAGTCACACACAAACAATATAGTCTTGTGCCAAGAAGGAAATTAAAAGTAAAAATCTTAAGAAAGTGTCCTCTAATCGTCTAGCTCAGTGGCTTTCAGAATGGGCTCCCTGAACACCTGGCACACCTTGGAACTCCCAGGGGGCTTTTGCATAAAGTCCAGAGCAGGGAGGCCCTCAGACCCTTACCACACACAAAACAAGATTCACTGCAAAAAGAAAAGCCACTGGTCACAGGCACATGATTATATGAGTAAATATCAAATGCTTTATCTTCCTACAGAGTTCTCAGCCAATTACAATTCTTTAGGTATACTACATTCTTGTACAAATTATAACACAGAAAAATGACCAACGATTTTTTTTCAAAAGTACTAAACACGTGCACACACACACATGCAATTCCCTAACAGGACCAAACCCAGGAACCCAGTGTCCT
>NW_007733274.1:116532-118015 GCF_000696425.1 Galeopterus variegatus
TTTTTTTTTCTTATCTCTTAAGCGCCATATTATGCAAAAGAGTGTTTTTAACTAACCATTGATTAAATGAGGATGATTATAAAGACAATAAACCTATCTATTCTGTTCTTTTTCTTTAGCTGTCCCTACACTCTCGCATGGAAACAGTCTCCTTCTGGTCTGATGTTACAACGCAGCATAGTCATGTATAGTTTGGTCTCGGTCATACTGAAGTTTGTGTACTTTTCTAGAATTATCTTTACAAATAAGAGCCTTGTGCTTATATTTTCACGTTAATGGTCTGGCTTTTATTTCCTAATTAAATGAAAAAGGCTTAAAATTCACAAGACTCACCTACCCAATTACTTCTCTATTTGTACTGTGCTCATTGTAGCAGGAATTGACTAAAATAAATGCAGGTCTTAGATGTGCTTAGATAATGCACATGAGCCACAATCAAGAAAACTGAATGGTGATGATGTAGAATTTTTGTGTTTGTTTTTTTTTAACCTGCGATAAATAAATCATGAAGGTATGTTTAACAAAAATATCATAGGACTATCTTTTTAAGAGCACACAAAAAAATCACCTATATCCTGATAGTTAAAGAGAGACATATTATGATGCCATTTTACAGATAGAAAATTAATAGGGTCAGAGTGATTAAAAGGCTCTTGCACACCNAAGATTCACTGCAAAAAGAAAAGCCACTGGTCACAGGCACATGATTATATGAGTAAATATCCAATGCTTTATCTTCCTACAGAGTTCTCAGCCAATTACAATTCTTTAGGTATACTACATTCTTGTACAAATTATAACACAGAAAAATGACCAACAATTTTTTTTCAAAAGTACTAAACATGTGCACACACACACATGCAATTCCCTAACAGGACCAAACCCAGGAACCCAGTGTCCTGCTGGGTCACAGACCCTTCAAACCCATCGTGCGCAGACTGGGTCACAGACCCTTCACATGCAAAATTCACTGGATCACAGACCCCTCATATGCAGGTCGCAAGCCAGGTAACTGGAAAAAGATCCTGGGAGCCGTTGGCAAACGCCCCATTTGGACATGAGCTCAGCCCCTCCAGTGGATCAGAGCTGTTGTCTTTTATACTAGAGCCAGATAACCAAGGAACACATGGGTGCAAGTCAGATAGCCAAAAAACACCTGGGCACGCACGCGCAGTTAACGTATTTACAACAGACATGCTGAGTTATACTCAGCGGGGTATGAGGTGAGGGAGCCGGGCCAGTCCGTCTCCATTTTCCTCACACCCAGGATCAAAGCATTTCTGAGTTTAAAACAATCATGCTGCCCATAATGTGTTAGTACTAAACTACCACTATTACTTGTTCCCTTTGTTGACAGACTGAAATTAAAAAACAAACAAACAAACAAAAAAGCAAGGAATGAGAAGAAACAAACATTTACACATTTTAGCAATGCATGTTATTTCTGGGAAGACCAGGGAATAACATGCACCCTAACTGGAAC
>NW_007733274.1:119892-127033 GCF_000696425.1 Galeopterus variegatus
GATGCCATTTTACAGATAGAAAATTAATAGGGTCAGAGTGATTAAAAGGCTCTTGCACACCTCGAAGGGAGTCAATGGCAGAGCTTCCCCCTCTAAGCCTCAGTATTCTCATCTGCATAATGAGATACCATGGCAAGACTAGCACGTGGCAAATGAAAAGTCTCTGGAAACCATCTGACACACTGTTAGCACTCAAGAATTACTGGGTATGAATATTACTGTATTACTAATACTAGAAGACTGACACCTGAATCTAGAAATGGCAAATATAAAGATCTGAAGAAAAGCCATGGTGGAAATTCTAGCCTTTGCACTGTACATACCTGCAGCAATAAATGAGCCTCCCCCGGCTTTATAGAGAAAATGGCTGGCAAAGGGGGCTGCACAGATGATCAAAAAGCTCGCGGTCATGACAGCGACTACCCCCAGGAGCATCAGGACTGCCCAGAAGCCACGGTAAACTGGAGACCCCAGGAGAAAAGGAGAAAAGGAAAACACGGTTAGATTGTAGACATGGTAGACTGTCACACAGTAAGTTTCTTTCTTCATTTGTCTAATTTCACCCGCAGCACTGCTTGACGGAATCCCAGGCTATGGGTCCTGAATTGTCTCACACAGGGGATCTCACCAAATGAACTTGGACTCAGTGATGTCCACATTGGTGACCTTCAATCAACTCCTCATGCTCCATATTTGGACCACATACATACTTAATATATTAAAGCAGCTCACTTTTCTGACCAGATTATCCATTTTAAAAGTGGAAACACCTAAAGTTCTAGAAAGAATTCTCTTGAGCAAGCCCACAGTTCCACGCCAAATGCCCAAAGACATAAAAAGGCTTTCAAATTATTTACAAACACTGCCTCTCTCTCCTGTTAAGATATCTTTGTACCACAGTGATCCCTTAGAAGCTGATAATGATCACCCCAAAGCCCTAACAAAAAGTTCACTTCTATTTAGATTGTGGTTCTATTGGAAAATAGTCGAAAGCAATTAAAAACGGCAAGCAAAACTATCTTTTTTTAAAAAGTTTATATAACTATGCTTTCCAAGCAAATCCAAGATTTTAAATCAGATATATTTAAGACATTTCACTTTCTATTAATATCTGTACTTCGAAAAATCCAAAATGAGAAGTACAGGAGTCTTTAGTCAAGGACAAACAAGGCTGGATTAATGGATGCAGCTGGTGATAAATGGATTGTGGGTTTGGGGATATGCAGGAATCAAATAAAAATGAATTCTAATAATGATTTTTGAGCTGGATAATTACCAATCTATTAAACGAATTCATCATTTCCCAAAGGCTAAAACACTATAATAAATTCTTGTTGGTGTAAATGGGCGAAAGCTCAGTGAAACATATTATTTAAATTATAATATTTTAAGAAAATACAGAAACTTGATAAGATGGCAAAGAAAACTTTTTTTTTTTTCCCAACAAGCCTGCCAGGCAAAGAGGAAATATACCTATCAACTGGAATCTTAGAGAATAAAAGGATGGGAAGATGGCAGTTTGAGAAAAGCATCACTGGAATTAAATGAAAAAGGAAGGCTGAAATTTTTGTGTGAATAGCTGAGCCCTGAAGACAGGAGTAAAAAGTAGGTTTTCCCCTCACATGCCAGTGTTGACCACTTGGCCATAGCTTTTAGGCTTGCTGTGTTAGGAAGGATTCTGAGATTGTATTGAGGCTCAGCAGGGAGCAGTGAAGAAACACTGATACCAACTTGGAGGGTGGGAAGTAAGAGTGACAGACTGTGGGCCAAATATTTGCTATTTATGTCCTATCACAGTTTGCTAGATAATTGGTGAGTCTCATATCTTACATTTTCATTCACTTCATTTACAAAATGGATGGGGTTGTCTATCACATGGCGGGTTCTACACCAAGTGCTGGAGCTGTAAACATTAGTAAGAGGCAGTCCAGGGACTAAGAAGCCCCTTCTCTCATGCCCCTGATCACACCTACAGTGGGATGAGTTTGACAAGCAACTGTCTGAGGACTCTGAAAAGCAAATAATTGCAAGTGGATTGAGGAGAGAAGTCAAACCTTAAAGAAAAATAAACTCACTGCAAAGAGTTTTCTGGGTTTTCTTCTTTTATTTCTCCTCCCAGATTTGGCCTGAATGAAAGTCAAATTGGGAATTGTGCAAAATGTGCAAATAGCAAAAACCTTAGTGAAGTCCATCATTCTGGCTAGAGATCAAAAAAGGGAGAAAATCCTCATTCTTTCTGGCCTGCAAGCCAGAGTAGGGGAAAATCCCCATTTTTTAATTCCCCTAGTCCTGCCTCCAGGTCAGCTTCAAACATAGATCTGCACTCACTGCTACCCCACTGGAAGTATGGGAACTTAAGTTCCCAAAAGATGATTCAATCCTCTTGATAGTGGATCCAGAAAAAGGGGCCTAATTTGTGCAAAGACAGGGGGGAATCACTGTTATATTTTTTCCCTTTCCTCTTGCTGCTTTGCTGTGTGGCACTATTGCATAGAACTTTGCCACAGCACAAGAGGCCATAACTTTAACAGAAAATACCTGTTCTGGCCAGAGGAACTAGGGAAGGGGGCCCTAGAGGGGTGTGAAGAAAATCCTACAGAGGAAATATCTAGAGAGAGAATCTAAAACTCTGTGTTCAAACCTAAACAAGTAGCAAGCTCACCCCCAAGTTTCAAATGCACAGAAAATAGGATAGCAAAGGCATTGAAAACTGAACCACTGTATAAAAACCACCCAAATAGCAAGCCCTGAGTGGTGCATGTCCCAGGGTGCATGACACTAATAGCATAGCAAAAACTTTTAAAACTGAATTGACATTAAAACTGCCATCACAGAAAATAATGACAGAATGAACAGGTTGATTGCCTGTTAAAATAACAACATATCAATATTCTTCAGAGAAATTTTACAGTATGCAAAGTCTGACAATGTAATACTCAATATGTCCAGGATACAACCTAAAATTACTTGTTATGCCAACAACATGAAAATCTAACCAATTTTCAAGGAACAGGCAATCAGTAGGTGCCAACTCAAAGATGATTCAGATGTGTAAATTATGAGACACACTTTGAAGCAGATATTAGAATCATTTTCTGTGAACTGAGATGAATACTATCAAAATGAATAGAAAGGGAGAAATCCTTGGGAGAGAAATAGAGTCTATAACAACAACAACAACAAGAAAAAAACTAAATTGAGTTTTTAGAATTGGAAATACAATATCTGAAATTTAAAAATTTATGAGATGGGTTCAATAGCACAATAGAGATGAGAGAGAAAAGAGCACGTGAACTTGAAGATAGAACAATAGAAGTTATCCAATATGAGGAACAGAAAGAGAAAAAAATGGAAAGTAACATGGATGAAGTTTTGGAGACTTGTGGGATAATATGAAAGTTCTCACATTTGTGTCATTGAAGTGCCTAAAGCAGAGAAGACACTGGTATAGAAGAACACATATAAAACTAATGCCTGAAAACTTCCCCAAAGTAGTGAAAGGTGAATTTACAGATATAGGAAATTCAGAAAACTCTAAAGAGGATAAATCCAAAGAAATCAGCCCAGGATCATCATAATAAAGTTACTGAAAACCACAGACAAAAAAAGTATTGAAAGCAGCCAGAGAAAAATTATGACATATTACATACAGGGGAGCAGCAATGCCCATGACTGCAAATTTCTCATCAGGATGATGGAGGCCAAAGGACAGTGGAACAACATTTTTAAGCTGCTGAAAGGAAAGACCTTTCAGAATCTAGTGAAAATATCTTAGAGAAATAAGGGTAAAATAAAGCCATGTGTGAAGGAGTACAACAGAATTTGTCACCAGGAGGCCTATTCCACAAGAAATGCTAAAGGAAATACTTTAGACCAAATCTAGTGAAAATATCTTAGAGAAATAAGGGTAAAATAAAGCCATGTGTGAAGGAGAACAACAGAATTTGTCACCAGGAGGCCTATTCCACAAGAAATGCTAAAGGAAATACTTTAGACTAAAGGGAAATAACACCAGAGCACACTTGAAACCTCATAAAAAAAGGAAGAGAAACAGAAATGGTTAGTATCTGTGCAAGCATAGGAGACCGCTTTTCTCCTCTTTATTTTTTAAAAATATATATTTTACTGTTAAAATAAAAAAAAATAATTGTCAGCATAATGCAGCAGAAAAATGTAGGTTTTGGAATCAGACCGACCCGAATATTTTCCACTTTCTTGCTGTGTAACCGTGGGCCAGTTACTAAAGCTTCCTGAACCTGTCTCTTCTTCCGTAAGGTAGAGATGCCTATACCCATCCTTTAGAGCTATTGACGTCATTATTCATAATGTATGTGAAGTGTGTGGTGTAGTTTAGAGACCAGTGAATGGCATTTATTTTGTGCTAGCTTTTTATTGCTGTTATTCTTAAAATTGCATTACCACTGCACAGCAGGTGGTATCGTGTTCAGCAATAGGAATGTGAATTATTTCCCTCAGAAAGGCTTTGTACACTGTCTTTTATGTGCCATTGAAGTCAGGAAATCCCTTTAAATTCCAGCTTAGATGCAGTACAAAAGTGGTGTTTGGGTAAAGCCAACTGCCAATACATGAAGTTCCACGAACTTCTCATACTGTCTCTCATGGGAAATTTCCCTGTTCATTAACCTTCCAAGAAGGCACTGGTCATGTTTTATATCATGTCACTCTGCTTCTAAATACCTAAAACATAACTAAATAGGAGCAGACACTTAACACAAAGACAGCCAATACATGGTGACCTCTGTTCTACAGATTGAAAAGGTGAGTTGAAATAATTAGAGTGATCCCTTGAAAAAAGGAAAACTGGAAAAGTGAGGTGAGGAGCAGCAGAGGTGAAGCTCAAGAAAGCACTGGTGCAACTGGGTCCAGAAGAGCCAGGGTGAGCCAAACCCATATGCAAGCCCAGGGCTAGGGAATCAGGCCACAGAGAGGGCAGGGGGAGCAGGATGCACCTCGGGACAGAGAGAAGCCGAGCAGTGTGAGAAAGTGAGAAAAGAGCCAGGTAGAAAAGGAAAGAGAGAGCAAGACACATGGAGAATAAATGCTCCCCACAGCTGCTGTCTCTCCTGAAATCTACGGGTTCCTGCCCTTTCATTTGCCCGAGCAAAATAGCCTGACTTTTGATGCTGAATCTGTTGTAAACGGCAGGTGCAGCATGAAGGTATTCGAGGAACCGGGGAGGGGGGCTCTGGCTGCCTGGAGAGTTTTGACCATACAGAGATAGCCTCCAAGTAAGATTCCTTAGTGTTGTCATCATGTGCTTTATTTTTCTGCCTATGCTTCTAATATCTAAAAGTGCATAAATTCAAGGATATTACAAAATTTCTTGGAACTTCCTGTTTGTTTAGCTGATTATTACACCTTGTAATAAAATGGTCTTGTCAACTATGCAGTTGACCTAACAGATATCTTCACACACACACACACACACACACACACACCTACATATTACACACAGCTATATACTAAAACTAAATATTCACACACCTATAAATTAAAACTGAACGCCTGTCCCAGGCTTCTAGTATACACGGTGTATTCATATAATTTTATAGTTATGATATATTTATATAACTTTATAACTATAAAATTGGGGAAGGGATATTTTTGTTTGTTTAGTGGNCTAACAGATATCTTCTAATCTTATGGATCTAAGATGCAGACTAGCTTTCAATTCATACACACACACACACACACACACACACACACACACCTACATATTACACACAGCTATATACTAAAACTAAATATTCACACACCTATAAATTAAAACTGAACGCCTGTCCCAGGCTTCTAGTATACACGGTGTATTCATATAATTTTATAGTTATGATATATTTATATAACTTTATAACTATAAAATTGGGGAAGGGATATTTTTGTTTGTTTAGTGGTTTATATTGCTTCAGATTCTTAGATCTTGAATGTATTGCAGAGAAAACTGAGTTCATTTTCCTGTTCCTTATATAAGCCTGTAAAGCCTTCTCTTTGAAGATTTTGGATTGTGCCTAGTGAAATCATCTCTAAAAATCCACTTGTCCCATTAAATACAATTCAATGTTTAATTTGAACAATATTGAACTTCTATTAATTCCCATTTGAACATGAAGTAAGATTTACAATGTAGATTTGCATGTAATCTATATCATCACAGTTTAGATTCATTAAAGTAGAGCTTCATCTGAATCAGTGAAAAGGCAGAATTAAAAACTGTTTTCAAAGAAATTAAGTTCTGTTGATTTTAAATAAATTGGTGAATTGACCTAACAAAGTTCTCCTTAGCTGGATGCTGAGCTGAGGAGACCGGATGATAATCAGTCTAATAGCAGATGCCACCTAGACGGTTCTTCTAGAGTGCACAGCTTATTTACCAAACAGATTAAACTTTTACCCTTTCATTAGCAATTTCCTTAGTAACTTCATTCTAGTAGCTCTAGATTGAAAATTATCAGCCCAGAGTGCACTGAAATATGATACCCACATATTCTTTATACCATTACATATTTTTATGATATTTTCCCTTACACACAGTATTTTCTAATTTTTGTTTGAGGAGTATTCTGTTTATTTATAGAGAAAAAGGCATCAAGTCATTAGAGATTACATAGCTTGTTAAGTATGAGTGAACACGGAATTAAAACTATGTTGATGATGTCTATGTTTTACTCATAAAAAAATACATAATATAAAAGGAATTAACTGCATTGCAAATTCAAATTTCAGATTTAAACATATGTCAAAGGAACTCTTATCTAGGGTATACCTGAAAGGTCAAATTCCAAAGTGACATATGTGGGAAGTGTAGGGAAACAACTGTTAAGAATCTTTCACAGAGAAAACATAAAAGTTACCCCAACCTACACATTATGTGAAAGCCATGAACTAAAATGGACTGTTAATTACGCACACTAATATGCGTGCATATGCCAGTGTGTGTGTTTGTGTAAGTGTGCCTGTGTGTCTGTATGTCTGTGCATGTGTGTGTGTGTGTCTGTGTGTGTGCAGATTACCACAGATGGGAAGCTAATGGCAAGATGGGTATCTGTTCTGAATCCCATACAAAGGGTTAGAAAAATAAAGCCCAGTGGTATTATTTTTTGTAGTAGGAATATAATAAAAACGC
>NW_007733274.1:127699-133485 GCF_000696425.1 Galeopterus variegatus
AGTGTGTGTGTTTGTGTAAGTGTGCCTGTGTGTCTGTATGTCTGTGCATGTGTGTGTGTGTCTGTGTGTGTGCAGATTACCACAGATGGGAAGCTAATGGCAAGATGGGTATCTGTTCTGAATCCCATACAAAGGGTTAGAAAAATAAAGCCCAGTGGTATTATTTTTTGTAGTAGGAATATAATAAAAACGCACTAAAACCTCATTAATGTAGACAATGGGCAAAAGCAGCCTGAAGCTCTAAGCTTTTAGAGTAAGTCCATGCCAAGCCACTCACATCCATTCAATAACTCATACTGGTGCCTCACCAGGGACCTTAGGAGCTGCCCTGCCAGGCTTGCTCAGCAAAGGGGTGTGTGGCTGACAACCAGAAACCCCTTCACTTAGCAAGCATATGCCAAGGGCTGTCCATGTGCAAAGCACCAACAACTGCTAGAGTAACACATAATCCTTGCCCTCATGAATTCATTCTGGCAGGGGAGCACAAATAAGTTTAATATGGTGGGATCAGCGCCCTACTAAAGGTGTTCGTGAATACCCTGCTGCCCCATGGACTACCACACAGAGAGGCCACTACTCGGTGCTGGGTTGCAGTGAGAAAAGCCATACCGTGCAGGGTCTTTATGTTTGCTGGGATTTCCTGAGGTGGAGGACAGGAGCAAAGTCATTGCAACCAGAGTAGGAAAGAGTTCCATGGAAGATGGAACGGGAAGCAGTTCCATGTGTCCACCACCCAGGTGGATGTAGGAAAGAGAAACTGAGGAAACTGGAAAGGTGACTGATGCCTTGCATGCCATTCCAAAGAGCTGGTCCCTTATCATACTGGTGTTTGGGAGTCACTGAGGTCATTAATCAGAGGTAGCAATCAAACTGGTACGGGACCAACACTCTGCAACTGGAGAATGAATTGCCTAGAAAAGGATAGGACAAGGAAAACTAGTGAGGTCGCTGTTGCTGCAGCCTCAGAGGGAACTGAGGGCTGCTGGCCCAGAGCGAGCCTAAGGTCCAGACAGAGGTGAAATGAGCTTTGGTATTACTGTTGTTACAGGGGCTGAGAAGCCAGCAGGAATAAAGGGTGTCTTTACAGCTTTTCATTTTTATGCCAAGACAGTTTGTTCTGTTAAGATATTAACAAATTTCCTCTTGATTTTGCATAATGTCATAATTCATACAACAAACCTTCTTTCGTACAAAGTATACAGGAAAGAGTCAACCCAGATAATCACAGTTCCAAATTTGTAGTGTTTTGATACGTGATTTTGTTGTACATATAAAAATGTCAATATTTTATTTGCAGCCTAAAGATAAACTAAAGTGTTATCCATTTTTCAAAACTTGTTATATTGCCTCAGACACCCACAAAGCTAGTTCATAAAGCTAATCCTATGTTTCGACACATCCTTAAGCACACGCAGTGTGAAGTGCTATAAAATGTTTTAAATGAAGCCAAAACAAAACACGCCACCCCACCCCTCCCTCGCACAGGAAATGAGGGCCTCCGGCATATGCTGCCATAGCTTTAGGCAACACGCTTCTGCTGTGCAGGCCAGCAAGCTTGTCCTTCATTTCCAGACACCACTTGTCTTGGCAGTGCCAGGCAGGTCTAAAAATACAGTCGTGCCTGCACCAAAGCAGAAGCACGGGCTTCACAGTATGTCCGCCTCTGAACTTCAGAACTGTGGACATGCCAAGCCAAGTGCTCGGCAGGGCTCATTGATTTTTTTCAGGAAAAAGCATCACTGGGAGCCCTCGTGGAGTTTATTTACCTCCCTGCTAGAAACACTGGCTAGAGAAGAAAAAGATGGGAGAGAAGAAGCACCCTGGGCAGGAGGAGCAGGGCCCCGCTTCACACGCTGTGACCTTGGGAAAGTCCTTGGAGCAGGAGGAGCGTGCGTTGCTTCACACAGTGCAGAGCTTTCCAGGTTTGAGAGCACATCCCTGTTCGTTATCCTGTTTCCTCCTGCTAACGAGCTCACACCATAGGAAGGGAGGCCTCCTGGGCACTGGAAAGGTGGCTTTCCAGTGTCAGAGGCAGGAGGGCCGGTGGCTGCGGGAAGAGGAGGAACGGTAAAACGCGACTCACAGCAGTAGCAGAGAGCATCCTCGAAGTCACAGTGGTGAGGAAAAGAAGTGATATGTTCAAAGCCACTCACGCCCTATCCAGGGGGCCAGGTGAGTTCCCAGGGCTTAACCTCCAGCTCAGGTCTCCTCCCGTGTCCTCTGCTGCCTTGGAGGAGGCATCAGTGGCACCCATGTCTGCCCACACATCAGAGCCACCTGGACAGCTCTAACATGATACCCATGCCAGGATCCCAAACAGACCAGCTGAATGGCAACCTCTGAGACTGGGTACCAACACCAGTCATTTTTAAAGCCCACTAGGAGATTGTGCTATGCAGTCAGGTTAAGAGCCATCAACTCTCTGAGATGCCACTTTTGTTGAGAAGGCACTGCCCTCCACATGGCAGCTCAGCCTTCACAGGTATTCTTACCTCTGACATTACAGCAACCTCTATTTTGTGTTTTACAGATGAGGCTCAGAGAGGTTAAGTAACATTCCAAAAATTAAACAGCCAGTAAATGACAAGATCAAAATTTTAATCCAGGGCGATCTGGAGTCTCAGCCACCATTATTCTCTATTTTGTTCTGTTTTTCAAATACATTGGCACTGATCCATCAAAGCTTTAACTCTCAATTTAGACATGGGACCTTGGGAAAGTAAATAGGTTTAGATGAGGTCATGAGGGTGGGGCCCTCGTGATGGCTTTAGTGACTTTATAAGAAGAGGAAGAGAGAGAGATCATTCTCTCTCTACCATAGGAAGACACACCAAGAAGGCAGCCAACTATATCCCTGAAGAGGGCCCTCTCCAGAACCCATTCATACTGGCACCCTGATCTTGGACTCTCAGTCTCCAGAACTGTGCAAGATAAATTCCTGTTGTTTAAGCCCCCAAGACCGTGGTATTTTGTTATAGCAGCCCAAATCATGGACACTAGTTATCCATCAGGATCAGATCTCCACTAAAAGGCAGGAGAGTGTAGAATCACTAGGAATGTATACAGACTCAAGAGTTAGAATACCTCTTACCAGTTGTGTGACCGAGGGCAAGATACTGTGCTTCTCCATGCCTCAATTTCCGTCCTTAAAATGTGCCAATAACAATACCTATTTTATAGTGCAGTTAGGAGGTTTGAAAGAGGGCGCGGTGTTCTGGACACATGCTGGTCACTGGACTGACTGAGCACTCTGTGATGGCATCATCTCTTTACATATTCACCTCCACTCTTGACTGTGATCTCTTCCAGGGCAGAGACTGTCTTGCTCACCTTTCTAAGCCTAGTGGAAGTTTTATGCCCAGCATACAATAGATGCTCAATGAACTATAATAATCAATAATATATCACTCAATCCCCACTTTAATCTCAAGGTTAATGGTATTTTCAATGGCCATGGAGCAAAGTGAAATGAACTAACTCAAATGAATCCACAGTCTTGACCCATTACCACAATGGTTGGAGAATATTTATCACCTAAATCCCCACCAGGGAGAAAAAGGCAATTGGAAAAGAGAAGCTGAGGAATCAAGTGATCAGATGGTAACACCTGGGTCCTCAGAAGAGAACTGAGCATTGTGTAATCATCTCTTCATGCACCTGAACAGCAGTGCTCAAAAACGAACCAAGAACATCAGGGATTCCTGTAAGTGTTTCTGCCCAGCTCTAAAAATGCCAGAAGAGAGAGAAATTTCCTCACTCACCCATCCCTTAAGAAAAAAATCTGACCTACACCTGCAAAGACTTATTCTCCTTTATATTAAGCCATGAAAGGAACATTTTTTTTTTCCTTTTTGTCTTTTTTCATGTCCGGCAATGGATCGCAACCCTCAGTGTCGCACCCGTACTGGACCGGGACCGGCAACGGGATCGCAGCCCTCAGTGTTGCACCTGCACCTCGCTCAGCCAGTGAGCGGGAACCGGTCTGTATGTGGGATCCGAACCCTCGGCGGGAGCGCCGCCGCGCTTCCCAAGTGGCGCACTGTAGCAGTGCGCCACTGGGCCGGCCCATGAAAGGAACATTTTTAAGAACATTTTGTTCATACACTTTTTATGAACATTACATTGGAATCTGCTTGCCCAAAGTTTTTATACAGATAATAGGAAATAATTACAGCAAAGGTTTACTTACCTAGTTGTAGGTATTCTATTCTAAGTATTTTAGGACCCCCAAGGCTTCATTTTCCTGTCTTTCAGATGATTTGCCTCTACAGATCTCTAAAATCCTAGAATTCACACCTCTCCAGGGAATCTTAGGGCCTCTTATTACTTTGCTATTACATACCCAGGAATCATCCTCTTACGGGTGAGACTTAAAAGTAATTTCTACCATTTCTACATCAAAAAAGTTAGTTTCGGCATTACATGGAGCTAAAATGATTTGATATTTTCCCCTCTTTGTATCATAAGACACCCAACAGAAGAAGGGATTAACAACTAAATTCAATTCCATGCTTTCATTTACCCAATGCTCAGACACTGAAAATCTATGTTGTATCAGGTACTGTGTTAGGGAAACACTTACTGGTGATATAACATAGAAAAAGTGCAATATGTGCCACCACATGACCTAAGAGGAGAGAAACACACAATCAGATGGCGATCAGCTGTGGAAGTGCAAGGCGAAAGTACAGATGGATGTCACACAGGGAGAGAGCAAGCGCGCCTGAGCCAGTCTTACCACATTGCATAAGGCTTCTTGTGGGAGGTGATTCTTTTTTTTTTTTTTTTGTCCTTTTTGAGACCGGCCGCACCGCGCTCAGCCAGTGAGTNCCCTCGTGATGGCTTTAGTGACTTTATAAGAAGAGGAAGAGAGAGAGATCATTCTCTCTCTACCATAGGAAGACACACCAAGAAGGCAGCCAACTATACCCCTGAGGAGGGCCCTCTCCAGAACCCATTCATACTGGCACCCTGATCTTGGACTCTCAGCCTCCAGAACTGTGCAAGATAAATGCCTGTTGTTTAAGCCCCCAAGACCGTGGTATTTTGTTATAGCAGCCCAAATCATGGACACTAGGTATCCATCAGGATCAGATCTCCACTAAAAGGCGGGAGAGTGTACAATCACAAGGAATATAAACAGACTCAAGAGTTAGAATACCACTTACCAGTTGTGTGACCGAGGGCAAGATACTGTGCTTCTCCATGCCTCAATTTCCGTCCTTAAAATGTGCCAATAACAATACCTATTTTATAGTGCAGTTAGGAGGTTTGAAAGAGGGCGCGGTGTTCTGGACACATGCTGGTCACTGGACTGACTGAGCACTCTGTGATGGCATCATCTCTTTACATATTCACCTCCACTCTTGACTGTGATCTCTTCCAGGGCAGAGACTGTCTTGCTCACCTTTCTAAGCCTAGTGGAAGTTTTATGCCCAGCATACAATAGATGCTCAATGAACTATAATAATCAATAATATATCACTCAATTCCCACTTTAATCTCAAGGTTAATGGTATTTTCAATGGCCATGGAGCAAAGTGAAATGAACTAACTCAAATGAATCCACAGTCTTGACCCATTACCACAATGGTTGGAGAGTATTTATCACCTAAATCCCCACCAGGGAGAAAAAGGCAATTGGAAAAGAGAAGCTGAGGAATCAAGTGATCAGATGGTGACACCTGGGTCCTCAGAAGAGCACTGAGCATTGTGTAATCATCTTTTCATGCACCTGAACAGCAGTGCTCAAAAACGAACCAAGAACATCAGGGATTCCTGTAAGT